>NC_086455.1:154351326-154489650 GCF_028390025.1 Pseudophryne corroboree
CTATGAAAAAGAAGGGATAGAGGAGACCTGGTGCATTTTGGGTATAAGGTACTGTAGAGAACCCTTCGCCCACCGGTAACTCTTGTTATTTATTACCATTTATTTATATAGCGCCCACATATTCCGCAGCGCTGTAGAGAGAATATTTGCCCATTCACATCAGTCCCTGCCCCAGTGGAGCTTACAATCTATATTCCCTATCACATGTACACACACACATTCATGCTAGGGTTAATTCTTGTTGAGAGACAATTAACCTACCAGTATATTTTTGGATTGTGGGAGGAAACCGGAGTATCCGGTACGGGGAGAATATACAAACTCCACACAGGGCCATGGTGGGAATCGAACCCACGACCTAAGTACTGAGAGTAATGCTAACCATTACACCATCCGTGCTGCCCTAAATAACACCTTTGTAAAACTGCTACTGTAATCATAAACAACAATTTAAATCCGCTAGAGCCAAATGAATTTAAATCTATGCTGGACCTGGCTATGGCTCTCAGAGTGTTGTGGGACTACATGTATCAGCATGACCTGCAAGTCAAATCTGGGATGTGTACTCTTCTTACGGGTTTTGTCACTTTATCGGTTTGTATGCATTCTCCTGTATACGTACTAATTATTTTAGTTTCACCATCATATCATCATGAAAACGATGAGGTGTGTGTTGTATTCCAGGGTAACTCACCATCTCTGATAATATAAATACATTGCTGAGAAGCACAGAAGGAAGTCAGATTTCGAGTAAAATGGCAAAAGTGCATAGACGAGCTTAGAAATCAGAGTCCTTTATGGTGAAGATCCCCTTTAATGATGTTTTATTGAGAACACTTGCCAGTTCGTCCAGGCTCCACTGAACTCTTGCCAAACCAAGTATCTATAACATCATTGAAAACGTGTGAGATAATGCCACCGGGTCATATAATAGTGTGGCATAGTCATTATTCTTGTCCACCATGCTACATCTGGCAGATAATATATGTACTGTAGGTGTTCACAGTGCTGGAGATACGAGGAGCCTGACTTGTGAACATTAAGCAGATTTGTCTCCGTAACAATAGAGATAAGCCGCATTGTTCCCAGGCCTGCAGGCAGCGCAGATCACTAACGCAGCAGGTTGGGGGTCATCGTGGAAAACAGTACGGCAGCTCTTCATAAATATCTGCTTTTATGACGTTGCATATTATATTTATAACCAGTACAATCAGCCCAAGAGGTTCTGCAGAAGCTGCTCTATACTTCTTCCCGATACCCAGGGAGAGTCAGGGACGGATCTAGACTTTTCTTTTTTTTTTTTTGGGGGGGGGGTGTTACTGTTTAATCTTGACTCCTCCCTCTACAGTCCCAACTCCTCCCATCTGCAATCCTAGCTCCTCCTCTCTCAATTCTGACTGAACTTTTTGAGTGAGACTGAGATAGAGCTTTGTGATTGTTCTATGTACATGTGACTGTGCTATGGGGTAATTGTATTTATTAGCTGCAAGAGAGGAGCAAATGCTCTGTAACCCTTGTTCTCCTGGCTCCTCTGTGCTGCTGTGGTATAAACTGCAGCACATCGTTTTGCCTCATGCAGGAGAGTTCAGTGTTTTCTATTTAAGGCTCACCTTTTTTTTCGGAGGGGGGACACACAGAATCCCAGATAAGAGCAGTGTTCTCTCAGTACTGATGAGTTACAAATCAATGGCATACTTCCCAACCGTTCCATTTATGGGGGCTCAGTTCCAATCTGATGGGTCTGTCCCTCTGTCATGGGCTTTTGACAATGACGGGAAGTTGGGAGAAATGGCCCATTACTTGTACCGGGATCGGTATGAAATACCTCCAATCAAAATCCCGACCCTCGAAATCCCGACAGTAATTGACCGATGGTCAAAATCCCGACATGGACAAAATACCAACATTTAAAATACAGACAATACCGACATGCGTTTTTCATTGGTTTTTGTGTGTATGTCGACATAGGCCGACATGGACACCATATAAAGTGTACCGCGTCCCCTCACATGGCTCGCTGCGCTCTCAATGCTTCGGGCACGGTGCCTCGCTGCGCTCGCCGCACTATTATATTCCCCCTCCAGGTCCACTGGGATGGTAAAGTATGAACAAGTCGGTTTCAATGAAAAAATCGTGACAACGCATGTCGGCATTTTGACCTGTCGGTATTTTGACCTTGTGGTTTTTTTAAATGTCTGTATTTTGTCCATGTCGGGATTTTGGCTGTCGGGATTTTGATTGGAGGTAAATTGACTGCATCCCCTTGTACCAATAGCAGAAGCACATGGCATCGAAGGCGGGGTGTATTTATTATGGGGGATGTGATATGCCCCCAATGTTATGTGTTCTTTCACCTCTCCCCCCCCCTTCCCCCACTATTTACTTATCATACCTGTATATCACTTATCATAAATTATTACTTATCACTTATCATAAATCTGGGCCTATCCTAAGACCCAGATTTATCAAGCCTTGGAGAATGATAAATTGCACGGTGAGTAAGCACCAGCCAATCAGCTCCTCCCTGCCATGTTACACACTGTGTTTGAAAAATGACCACTAGCAGCTGATTAGTTGGTACTTTATCACCGTCCAATTTATCACTCTCCAAGGCTTGATAAATCTGGGCCTATATAATTTGGTATCACGTACCAGATGCAGGATTAGCGGCTGTATGGAGACAGTGCGGCCTCTACATACATAAAAAAAACAACCTGTATTTGTCCCTCCGGGTTATTTATTGGTTATTTATCATTCTTTTCAATATTCCTGCAAAAAATGAAAAGCTTCAGCTTCATTTCTCAGTGGATTCAGGTTAAAAAAGGCAATTTAGACACAATGATTATTTTTTTCTTGTCCCGGCAAGAAGACAGGTTATCAGAGGTGTCTCATCTCTCAGGCCCGGTGATCTCCTCTGGTCCATTCTGCCTCAGCATCAGGGTGATACGATCTTCCATCTCATCACAGCCTTCTGTGTCGCCGTCATGTCGCTTTACTTCCCATCCTTCTAACTGTGGGGTAAATTTACTAAGATGGGAGTTCTATTTAAGGCGGGATGTTGCCCGTAGCAACCAATCAGATTCTACTTCTCATTTATCTAGCACAGGCATGTCCAAACTGCGGCCCTACAGCTGTTGTGAAACTACATATCCCAGCATGCCCTGACACAGTTTTGCTGTCAGGGAATGCTAAAGCTTTGTCAGGGCATGCTGGGATGTGTAGTTTCAAAACAGCTGCAGGGCCGCAGTTTGGACATGCCTGACCTAGCACCTTCTAGAAGATAATACATAGAATCTGATTGGTTGCTATGGGCAACATCCCATCTTAAATAGAACTACCACCTTAGTAAATTTACCCCTCTGTGTCCTGTGGCTGTTACATCACAAACATAATGTGTGGCGGTGTTTAGGATGCTGCAAGTTAATTATAGGATTTTCCCCGTGGGGGGTAAATTTACTAATATGGGAGTTCTATTTAAGAAGGGATGTTGGCCATAGCAACCAATCAGATTCCAGATCGTATCTTCTAGAAGGTGCTAGATAAATGAGAAGTAGATTCTAATTGGTTGCTATGGGCAACATCCCATCTTAAATAGAACTCCCATCTTAGTAAATTTACCCCTGGGTCTCTAATGCAGATGTTTAAGGATGATATTTTTTTAATCATCCTTTATAAAGAAAGGGGTTTGTGTACGCAGCAGAAAATGTGTATAAGTTGATTTGGAGAGAGTCCAGCGTAGAGAATACTTTGGCCTCTGCAACGCTGGAGTGTAAATCCTGGGATTTTTATCTATTTATTTTCCCGGCAAGACGTATAAATGTCTCATAGAATTTATACAGATGAAAGACAGACACACAAATAAATATATCACTGCAAATGTTGGCTGTAAAATGAGCCCGGTGAAATGTGTGTAATTTCTCTGGACAAGGAGGCATGTACGCACAGTGCACAGTGAGAGTAATGCAGTACATATATTATTCTACAGAACATGTACTGTGTATCTTATTACATACTCTGTACTGTGCAGATTCCTGCAGTATACAGCGTACGGGAGCTAACGCAAAGTTTGGCGGAATTTGTCCTACTAAAAAAAAAAAAGGTGCAAATTCTGAATTGCCCGTATACAAAAGATGCACCCAGATTTATATACATTTGAGTTACTCCAGGGGGTAAATTTACTAAGATGGGAGTTCTATTTAAGATGGGATGTTTCCCATAGCAACCAATCAGATTCTACTTCTCATTTATCTAGCACCTTCTAGAAGATAATACCTGGAATCTGATTGGTTGCTAGGGGCAACATCCCATATTAAATAGAACTCCCATCTTACTAAATTTAAACCTAGGAGAGAACTGTTATATATGTGCCTGGGTTACAGGCGCTGTTGGGGGGTATTGGACCAGGAAACGCATTTCCGGCGGCCGGCCAATGACATCTCCTGCATTTCCTGCAATCAGAAACATGGCGGTGGTGCGCCTGCCTATGCAGTCAGGCTGCGTAGGCAGGCGTCAACTGCTTTTTTAGGTTTTTGCGTTGCGATCGCAATTGAATTTTGATCGCATCATTGGGCGGCGCCGCACGTGCCAGGCAACATTGCCCAGTACTGAATTCATAGACAATATAGTACACGGATGGACAGTGTTAATAATTACTAAGAAAGTGGCATAGACCCTAAATAAAAAAACAAGTGAAATTAGACTAAGGGGTCTATTTACTATGCCTTGGATGGAGATAAAGTACCAGCCAATCAGCTCCTAACTGTCATTTTTCAAACCCAGCCTCTGACATGCCAGGTAGTTGCTGATTGGCTGGTACTTTATCTCAGTCCACTTTATCCTCACTCAGGGCTTAGTAAATAGACCCCTAAGATACAAGTGCAAAATTACAGATTGTTAAGTTCAAGTCCACACACACATCTGTTGTCTTCTTCATTAGAAGATCAAATAAAAAATAAGCTTCAAAAGTATGGAACATTACTGGGTACTTTACTGGGGGCACCCTCATACACTCCTTCCACCCCATCCTGTCCCCCTTTGTGCATGAGGTTGTAAGCGTACATTGGGCCTAATTCAGACCTGATCGCATCAGCAAAATCTTTCTCTAATGGGGAAAACCATGTGCACTGCAGATGGGGCAGATATAACATGTGCAGAGAGAGTTAGATTTGGGTGGGTTATTTTGTTTCTGTGCAGAGTAAATACTGTCTGCTTTATTTTTACACTGCAAATTAGATTTCAGTTTGAACACACCCCACCCACATCTAACTCTCTCTGCACATGTTACATCTGCCTCCACTGCAGTGCACATGGTTTTGCCTATTATAGAAAAAGTTTGCTGTTGCAATCAGGTCTGAATTAGGCCCCGTGTGCATCACTCAGCTTGGGCCGATGCTTTTGTTGCTCATGAGCAGATGAAACAAATCTTCCCCAAATAGGCAGAAATAGCATTTGCAATTGACTCTACCTGACATGAAGCTCCACAAGTGAAGAAAGAGAATTGGGCCCTCATTCCGAGTTGTTCGCTCGCTAGCAGTTTTTAGCAGCCGTGCAAACCCTATGCCGCCGCCCACTGGGAGTGTATTTTAGCTTAGCAGAACTGCGAACGAAAGGATCGCACAACGGCGGCAAAATAATTTTGTGCAGAGTCAGAGTAGCTTCAGACCTACTCAGCGCTTGCGATCACTTCAGACTATTCAGTTCCTGTTTTGACGTCACGAACACGCCCTGCGTTCACCCAGCCACGCCTGTATTTTTCCAGGCACGCCTGCGTTTTTTCGAACACTCCCTGAAAACGGTCAGTTGACACCCAGAAACGCCCACTTCATGTCAATCACTCTGCGGCCAGCAGTGCGACTGAAAAGCTTCGCTAGACCTTGTGTGAAACTACATCATTCATTGTAATAGTACGTCGCGCGTGCGCATTGTGCCGCATACACATGCGCAGAAGTGACTTTTTTTTGCCTGATCGCTGCGCAGAGAACGAAAGCAGCTAGCGATCAGCTCGGAATGGCCGCCTTGATTCTGTGTGATTGTTCTCATGGACACGTCAGGGGATAAGTGATAATACTAACAGGCCCTTTTATTAACATTATTTTTACTAAAATATTGTGAAAAAGTGTGTTTTCTGTTTTCACACCTTTTTCACATTATTTTAGTATCACCTGAATGTATTAAAGGGCATTTGGAGCAGTTTTCATGAAAAACTGCTCCAACCCCTTTAATTCACTTTTTTTTTAGTAACCCACATCGCATTCCCCATACTTATAATGGGAAATGTGATCTGACCAGATTTACTAAAAAAAAAAAAAAGTGAAAAAATACCGCAGTTCAAGTGAAAAAATATCGCAGCTCAGGCTGGCGAGTTCACAGGGCAGCACTGCGATAATGTGGCATTTGCCCAGCTTTCTCTACCCCTGGCAGAGAGAGCTGAGCGGGGACCCGGCAGAGTGATCAGCTATGTGTGACCGATGGACCCACAAGCTGATCACAGTGTAAAAATAAAAAAATAAAAAGTAAAAAACAAAACATACTCACCTGTCCAGGGAGCCGGTTTCCGCTGCTCCGGTGAGCGCTGCCGGATGCCGCGTCCCCCATATGCTGCAATGTGACCCCGGAGCAGTAAAGTGACGCTGCAAAGCGACAGCGCACTTTACAGCACCGGGGGTCACAGCGCAGGAGAAGGACTTGGCTCCCGGCAGCCTCCTGAAGCAGCACGGACCGGCTCCCTGGAAAAGTGAGTATATTATCCTGCTGGGGGGGGGTCCGCAACGTACGGGGGTAGTCGCGACGGGGAAAGTCGACCGGGCGGTAACGGCGATGCCGGTGGGGGCGGCGCATACGCAGCAGGACATCGGGGTATTTTTTTTACGAAAAAATCCCCCGATGATGCTGCAAAGAGGCATCGCAGGGACAGAGCTTGACCGCAAGCTCTGTTCCTGCATGCGGTAATTGATACATCCCTGCGAAGTAATCAGTTATCGCAGTGCGAGTTGGGGCGATTTTATCACCTGTCATCCGCATCCTGGATGCGGATGGTGATAAATAGGCCCCTTAGACGGTATAAGCAGAGGGGTGCAGACCTTTCAAGACTGTTCTGCAAAATATTTGTCTTGTTCCTTCTAGAGATGAGCGGGTTCGGTTTCTCTGAATCCGAACCCGCACGAACTTCATGTTTTTTTCACGGGTCCGAGCAGACTCGGATCCTCCCGCCTTGCTCGGTTAACCCGAGCGCGCCCGAACGTCATCATGACGCTGTCGGATTCTCGCGAGACTCGGATTCTATATAAGGAGCCGCGCGTCGCCGCCATTTTCACACGTGCATTGAGATTGATAGGGAGAGGACGTGGCTGGCGTCCTCTCCATTTAGATTAGGGTTGAGAGAGAGAGAGAGAGATTGACCTGAGGCTGTGATACTGTAGAAGAGAGTGCAGAGTTTAGTGACTGACGACCACAGTGACCACCAGACAGTGCAGTTGTTTGTTTTATTTAATATATCCGTTCTCTGCCTGAAAAAAACGATACACACAGTGACTCAGTCACATACCATATCTGTGTGCACTGCTCAGCCCAGTGTGCTGCATCAATGTATATATATATCTGACTGTGCTCAGCTCACACAGCTTATAATTGTGGGGGAGACTGGGGAGCACTGCAGTGCCAGTTATAGGTTATAGCAGGAGCCAGGAGTACATAATATTATATTAAAATTAAACAGTGCACACTTTTGCTGCAGGAGTGCCACTGCCAGTGTGACTAGTGACCAGTGACCTGACCACCAGTATATATAATATTAGTAGTATACTATCTCTTTATCAACCAGTCTATATTAGCAGCAGACACAGTACAGTGCGGTAGTTCACGGCTGTGGCTACCTCTGTGTCGGCACTCGGCAGCCCGTCCATAATTGTATATACCACCTAACCGTCGTTTTTTTTTCTTTCTTTATAGTCATACTAGTTACGAGTATACTATCTCTTTATCAACCAGTCTATATTAGCAGCAGACACAGTACAGTGCGGTAGTTCACGGCTGTGGCTACCTCTGTGTCGGCACTCGGCAGCCCGTCCATAATTGTATATACCACCTAACCGTGGTTTTTTTTTCTTTCTTTATACATACATACTAGTTACGAGTATACTATCTCTTTATCAACCAGTCTATATTAGCAGCAGACACAGTACAGTGCGGTAGTTCACGGCTGTGGCTACCTCTGTGTCGGCACTCGGCAGCCCGTCCATAATTGTATATACCACCTAACCGTGGTTTTTTTTTCTTTCTTTATACATACATACTAGTTACGAGTATACTATCTCTTTATCAACCAGTCTATATATTAGCAGCAGACACAGTACAGTGCGGTAGTTCACGGCTGTGGCTACCTCTGTGTCGGCACTCGGCAGCCCGTCCATAATTGTATATACCACCTAACCGTGGTTTTTTTTTCTTTCTTTATACATACATACTAGTTACGAGTATACTATCTCTTTATCAACCAGTCTATATATTAGCAGCAGACACAGTACAGTGCGGTAGTTCACGGCTGTGGCTACCTCTGTGTCGGCACTCGGCAGCCCGTCCATAATTGTATATACCACCTAACCGTGTTTTTTTTTTCTTTCTTTATACATACATACTAGTTACGAGTATACTATCTCTTTATCAACCAGTCTATATTAGCAGCAGACACAGTACAGTGCGGTAGTTCACGGCTGTGGCTACCTCTGTGTCGGCACTCGGCAGCCCGTCCATAATTGTATATACCACCTAACCGTGGTTTTTTTTTCTTTCTTTATACATACATACTAGTTACGAGTATACTATCTCTTTATCAACCAGTCTATATTAGCAGCAGACACAGTACAGTGCGGTAGTTCACGGCTGTGGCTACCTCTGTGTCGGCACTCGGCAGCCCGTCCATAATTGTATATACCACCTAACCGTGGTTTTTTTTTCTTTCTTTATACATACATACTAGTTACGAGTATACTATCTCTTTATCAACCAGTCTATATTAGCAGCAGACACAGTACAGTGCGGTAGTTCACGGCTGTGGCTACCTCTGTGTCGGCACTCGGCAGCCCGTCCATAATTGTATATACCACCTAACCGTGGTTTTTTTTTCTTTCTTTATACATACATACTAGTTACGAGTATACTATCTCTTTATCAACCAGTCTATATTAGCAGCAGACACAGTACAGTGCGGTAGTTCACGGCTGTGGCTACCTCTGTGTCGGCACTCGGCAGCCCGTCCATAATTGTATATACCACCTAACCGTGGTTTTTTTTTCTTTCTTTATACATACATACTAGTTACGAGTATACTATCTCTTTATCAACCAGTCTATATATTAGCAGCAGACACAGTACAGTGCGGTAGTTCACGGCTGTGGCTACCTCTGTGTCGGCACTCGGCAGCCCGTCCATAATTGTATATACCACCTAACCGTGGTTTTTTTTTCTTTCTTTATACATACATACTAGTTACGAGTATACTATCTCTTTATCAACCAGTCTATATATTAGCAGCAGACACAGTACAGTGCGGTAGTTCACGGCTGTGGCTACCTCTGTGTCGGCACTCGGCAGCCCGTCCATAATTGTATATACCACCTAACCGTGTTTTTTTTTTCTTTCTTTATACATACATACTAGTTACGAGTATACTATCTCTTTATCAACCAGTCTATATTAGCAGCAGACACAGTACAGTGCGGTAGTTCACGGCTGTGGCTACCTCTGTGTCGGCACTCGGCAGCCCGTCCATAATTGTATATACCACCTAACCGTGGTTTTTTTTTCTTTCTTTATACATACATACTAGTTACGAGTATACTATCTCTTTATCAACCAGTCTATATTAGCAGCAGACACAGTACAGTGCGGTAGTTCACGGCTGTGGCTACCTCTGTGTCGGCACTCGGCAGTCCGTCCATAATTGTATACTAGTATCCAATCCATCCATCTCCATTGTTTACCTGAGGTGCCTTTTAGTTGTGCCTATTAAAATATGGAGAACAAAAATGTTGAGGTTCCAAAATTAGGGAAAGATCAAGATCCACTTCCACCTCGTGCTGAAGCTGCTGCCACTAGTCATGGCCGAGACGATGAAATGCCAGCAACGTCGTCTGCCAAGGCCGATGCCCAATGTCATAGTACAGAGCATGTCAAATCCAAAACACCAAATATCAGTAAAAAAAGGACTCCAAAACCTAAAATAAAATTGTCGGAGGAGAAGCGTAAACTTGCCAATATGCCATTTACCACACGGAGTGGCAAGGAACGGCTGAGGCCCTGGCCTATGTTCATGGCTAGTGGTTCAGCTTCACATGAGGATGAAAGCACTCAGCCTCTCGCTAGAAAAATGAAAAGACTAAAGCTGGCAAAAGCAGTAGCACCGCAAAGAACTGTGCGTTCTTCGAAATCCCAAATCCACAAGGAGAGTCCGACTCCAATTGTGTCGGTTGCGATGCCTGACCTTCCCAACACTGGACGTGAAGAGCATGCGCCTTCCACCATTTGCACGCCCCCTGCAAGTGATGGAAGGAGCACCCGCAGTCCAGTTCCTGATAGTCAGATTGAAGATGTCAGTGTTGAAGTACACCAGGATGAGGAGGATATGGGTGTTGCTGGCGCTGGGGAGGAAATTGACCAGGAGGATTCTGATGGTGAGGTGGTTTGTTTAAGTCAGGCACCCGGGGAGACACCTGTTGTCCGTGGTAGGAATATGGCCGTTGACATGCCTGGTGAAAATACCAAAAAAATCAGCTCTTCGGTGTGGAAGTATTTCACCAGAAATGCGGACAACAGGTGTCAAGCCGTGTGTTCCCTTTGTCAAGCTGTAATAAGTAGGGGTAAGGACGTTAACCACCTCGGAACATCCTCCCTTATACGTCACCTGCAGCGCATTCATAATAAGTCAGTGACAAGTTCAAAAACTTGGGCCGACAGCGGAAGCAGTCCACTGACCAGTAAATCCCTTCCTCTTGTAACCAAGCTCACGCAAACCACCCCACCAACTCCCTCAGTGTCAATTTCCTCCTTCCCCAGGAATGCCAATAGTCCTGCAGGCCATGTCACTGGCAATTCTGACGAGTCCTCTCCTGCCTGGGATTCCTCCGATGCATCCTTGCGTGTAACGCCTACTGCTGCTGGCGCTGCTGTTGTTGCTGCTGGGAGTCGATGGTCATCCCAGAGGGGAAGTCGTAAGACCACTTTTACTACTTCCACCAAGCAATTGACTGTCCAACAGTCCTTTGCGAGGAAGATGAAATATCACAGCAGTCATCCTACTGCAAAGCGGATAACTGAGGCCTTGACATCCTGGGTGGTGAGAAACGTGGTTCCGGTATCCATCATTACTGCAGAGCCAACTAGAGACTTGTTGGAGGTACTGTGTCCCCGGTACCAAATACCATCTAGGTTCCATTTCTCTAGGCAGGCGATACCGAAAATGTACACAGACCTCAGAAAAAGAGTCACCAGTGTCCTAAAAAATGCAGCTGTACCCAATGTCCACTTAACCACGGACATGTGGACAAGTGGAGCAGGGCAGGGTCAGGACTATATGACTGTGACAGCCCACTGGGTAGATGTATGGACTCCCGCCGCAAGAACAGCAGCGGCGGCACCAGTAGCAGCATCTCGCAAACGCCAACTCTTTCCTAGGCAGGCTACGCTTTGTATCACCGGTTTCCAGAATACGCACACAGCTGAAAACCTCTTACGGCAACTGAGGAAGATCATCGCGGAATGGCTTACCCCAATTGGACTCTCCTGTGGATTTGTGGCATCGGACAACGCCAGCAATATTGTGTGTGCATTAAATCTGGGCCAATTCCAGCACGTCCCATGTTTTGCACATACCTTGAATTTGGTGGTGCAGAATTTTTAAAAAACGACAGGGGCGTGCAAGAGATGCTGTCGGTGGCCAGAAGAATTGCGGGACACTTTCGGCGTACAGGCACCACGTACAGAAAACTGGAGCACCACCAAAAACTACTGAACCTGCCCTGCCATCATCTGAAGCAAGAAGTGGTAACGAGGTGGAATTCAACTCTGTATATGCTTCAGAGGTTGGAGGAGCAGCAAAAGGCCATTCAAGCCTATACAATTGAGCACGATATAGGAGGTGGGATGCACCTGTCTCAAGCGCAGTGGAGAATGATTTCAACGTTGTGCAAGGTTCTGATGCCCTTTGAACTTGCCACACGTGAAGTCAGTTCAGACACTGCCAGCCTGAGTCAGGTCATTCCCCTCATCAGGCTTTTGCAGAAGAAGCTGGAGACATTGAAGGAGGAGCTAACACGGAGCGATTCCGCTAGGCATGTGGGACTTGTGGATGGAGCCCTTAATTCGCTTAACAAGGATTCACGGGTGGTCAATCTGTTGAAATCAGAGCACTACATTTTGGCCACCGTGCTCGATCCTAGATTTAAAGCCTACCTTGGATCTCTCTTTCCGGCAGACACAAGTCAGCTGGGGTTCAAACACCTGCTGGTGAGTAAATTGTCAAGTCAAGCGGAACGCGACCTGTCAACAACATCTCCTCCTTCACATTCTCCCGCAACTGGGGGTGCGAGGAAAAGGCTCAGAATTCCGAGCCCACCCGCTGGCGGTGATGCAGGGCAGTCTGGAGCGACTGCTGATGCTGACATCTGGTCCGGACTGAAGGACCTGACAACGATTACGGACATGTCGTCTACTGTCACTGCATATGATTCTCTCACCATTGAAAGAATGGTGGAGGATTATATGAGTGACCGCATCCAAGTAGGCACGTCACACAGTCCGTACTTATACTGGCAGGAAAAAGAGGCAATTTGGAGGCCCTTGCACAAACTGGCTTTATTCTACCTAAGTTGCCCTCCCACAAGTGTGTACTCCGAAAGAGTGTTTAGTGCCGCCGCTCACCTTGTCAGCAATCGGCGTACGAGGTTACATCCAGAAAATGTGGAGAAGATGATGTTCATTAAAATGAATTATAATCAATTCCTCCGTGGAGACATTGACCAGCAGCAATTGCCTCCACAAAGTACACAGGGAGCTGAGATGGTGGATTCCAGTGGGGAAGAATTGATAATCTGTGAGGAGGGGGATGTACACGGTGATATATCGGAGGATGATGATGAGGTGGACATCTTGCCTCTGTAGAGCCAGTTTGTGCAAGGAGAGATTAATTGCTTCTTTTTTGGTGGGGGTCCAAACCAACCCGTCATATCAGTCACAGTCGTGTGGCAGACCCTGTCACTGAAATGATGGGTTGGTTAAAGTGTGCATGTCCTGTTTATACAACATAAGGGTGGGTGGGAGGGCCCAAGGACAATTCCATCTTGCACCTCTTTTTTCTTTTCTTTTTCTTTGCGTCATGTGCTGTTTGGGGAGGGTTTTTTGGAAGGGACATCCTGCGTGACACTGCAGTGCCACTCCTAGATGGGCCCGGTGTTTGTGTCGGCCACTAGGGTCGCTTATCTTACTCACACAGTCAGCTACCTCATTGCGCCTCTTTTTTTCTTTGCGTCATGTGCTGTTTGGGGAGGGTTTTTTGGAAGGGACATCCTGCGTGACACTGCAGTGCCACTCCTAGATGGGCCCGGTGTTTGTGTCGGCCACTAGGGTCGCTTATCTTACTCACACAGTCAGCTACCTCATTGCGCCTCTTTTTTTCTTTGCGTCATGTGCTGTTTGGGGAGGGTTTTTTGGAAGGGACATCCTGCGTGACACTGCAGTGCCACTCCTAGATGGGCCCGGTGTTTGTGTCGGCCACTAGGGTCGCTTATCTTACTCACACAGCTACCTCATTGCGCCTCTTTTTTTCTTTGCGTCATGTGCTGTTTGGGGAGGGTTTTTTGGAAGGGACATCCTGCGTGACACTGCAGTGCCACTCCTAGATGGGCCCGGTGTTTGTGTCGGCCACTAGGGTCGCTAATCTTACTCACACAGCTACCTCATTGCGCCTCTTTTTTTCTTTGCGTCATGTGCTGTTTGGGGAGGGTTTTTTGGAAGGGCCATCCTGCGTGACACTGCAGTGCCACTCCTAGATGGGCCCGGTGTTTGTGTCGGCCACTAGGGTCGCTTATCTTACTTACACAGCGACCTCGGTGCAAATTTTAGGACTAAAAATAATATTGTGAGGTGTGAGGTATTCAGAATAGACTGAAAATTAGTGGAAATTATGGTTTTTGAGGTTAATAATACTTTGGGATCAAAATGACCGCCAAATTCTATGATTTAAGCTGTTTTTTAGGTTTTTTGGAAAAAAACACCCGAATCCAAAACACACCCGAATCCGACAAAAAAAATTCGGTGAGGTTTTGCCAAAACGCGGTCGAACTCAAAACACGGCCGCGGAACCGAACCCAAAACCAAAACCCAAAACCCGAAAAATTTCCGGCGCTCATCTCTAGTTCCTTCCTGGTGTAACCCAAGCTCAGCTCATCCCTGCCTATACGTTACCTGTAAAACCTGCACCTGAAGCAGTTAGAGTCCGATCTTTGGCCCTCATTCCGAGTTGATCGGTCGCAAGGCGAATTTAGCAGAGTTACACACGCTAAGCCGCCGCCTACTGGGAGTGAATCTTAGCTTCTTAAAATTGCGACCGATGTATTCGCAATATTGCGATTACTAACTACTTAGCAGTTTCAGAGTAGCTCCAGACTTACTCTGCCTGTGCGATCAGTTCAGTGCTTGTCGTTCCTGGTTGACGTCACAAACACACCCAGCGTTCGCCCAGGCACTCCCACCGTTTCCCCGGCCACTCCTGCGTTTTTTCCGGAAACGGTAGCGTTTTCAGCCACACGCCCCTGAAACGCCGTGTTTCCGCCCAGTAACACCCATTTCCTGTCAATCACATTACGATCGCCGGAGCGAAGAAAAAGCCGTGAGTAAAATTACTTTCTTCATAGTAAAGTTACTTGGCGCAGTCGCAGTGCGAACATTGCGCATGCGTACTAAGCGGATTTTCACTGCGATGCGATGAAAAATACCGAGCGAACAACTCGGAATGAGGGCCTTTGTCAGTGACCTGCAAACAATAGCCAGGCTCATGAGTACTCTGTTTAAATTGCAGTGTTATGAAAACAGAGCTTCAATCAAGATTCAAAACCTATAATAATAACAATTCCCTTATTGCATATTGATTAATGCAGCATCTATACCATATAATAACATCCAGACAAGACATCATCTGAACCTGTCACAGAAAAGGGTCAAGTAAATATTTGCACTGGTTCTAGTACACTCCAAAGGTAAGTGATTCCTGGTATCCTCCTATACAATGATAATATAATCACCCTGGGAGTGTAATAGCTTAATGAGGTAATAGGATAATTGGATGAGTTGCCTTGATGTGAGATAGAAAGGGAAAATTGAGCTATATTGAAGTAGCCTCCAATTATCCTTTCTTACCAGGGGTTAGACCACATGACTCTCTGCAGCCCACAGCCGGCCTGACATGTCTGTAAGCTGCAGAGAACACAGTGTACAGAAGGGGTCATGTATTTCATCATACGTTATGATGATGATGAAGAATGAGTCTTATGCTCCACTAAACAATATATATCAGTGGGAATTCCAATATTGTAACACCAAAAGCTTAATTTTGTATGTATTGCTACTATATAGAGTATTTAAAAATGAAGTTGTTATTCTGTGCTTTTCATCCAGGTATGTATATAATGAGTCACATCTGGTGCTCTGTCTTGCTCTGCGATATAACAGCTCCGACGTGGTTCGTGTTACATATCTGTATAATCAGAGATTAGCTTTGTGTCGTATCCCAGCAAATGACAAATAACTCCGACTGATGATATACAATCATGACTAATAAGCACAGGAGCAATTAAAAAAAAAAAAAATCTTTGAACTCTCACATATTTTACTACGTAAGTCACAGCAGCCATAGCAACTACAATGTTTGTATAGTGGGGGTCATTCCGAGTTGATCACTAGCTGCATTTATTCGCAGCGCAGCGATCAGGCTAAAGAATGACAGTTCTGCGCATGCGGTGCAATGCGCACGCGCGACATACGGGCACAACGAACGATGCGGTTTTGCACAGGGTCTAGCGAAGCATTTCAGTCGCACTGGTTGCCGCAGAGTGATTGACATGAGGTGGGCGTTTCTGGATGACAACTGACCGTTTTCAGGGAGTGTTCGGAAAAATGCAGGCGTGCCAGGGAAAATGCAGGCGTGGCTGGGCGGGTGCATGACGTCAAATCCGGAACTGAATAGTCTGAAGTGATTTTGAGCTACTCTGAAACTACACAAAAATATTTTTGCAGACGCTTTGCAATACAACCGTTCGCACTTCTGCTAAGCTAAAATACACTCCCAGTGGGCGGCGGCATAGCGTTTGCACGGCTGCTAAAAACTGTTAGCGAGTGAACAACTCGGAATGACCCCCATATTGTGATAGCTTCCTGCTATTTTGCAACCTGTTCATACCATGAAGTGTGTTATAGGGGGTAATTCAGACCGGATCACTAGGCTGCGTTTTCATCAGGTCTAAACTGCGTATGCGTATGCGACACAATGCGCAGGCGCGTTGCACGGGTACAAAGCGGATTGCCGCTCAGCGATGGGTTTGTGCAAAGGATCCGTTCGCACGGGCGTTCGCAAGGAGATTGACAGGAAGAGGGCGTTTGTGGGTGGCAACTGACCGTTTTCTGGGAGTGTTTGGAAAAACGCAGGCGTGTCCAAGCGTTTGCAGGGAGGGTTCCTGACGTCAATTCCGGTCCTGGACAGGCTGAAGTGATCGCAGCGGCTGAGTAAGTCCTGGGCTGCGCAGAGACTGCACAAGATCTGTTCGTACAGCTCTGCTACACATGTGTTCGCACACTTGCAAAGCGAAAATACACTCCTCTATGGGCTTGCGACTATGCGAACGCAGGACTGCAAAAAAACCCTACCAAGCGAGCAGGTCTGAAATAGCCCCATAGTACCCAACAGAGTTGAGGTGGTGTGCGGCCCCAAGCTACAGCCCAGTGCGGAGCTCAGAGAGGAGCCATGGCGACGCAGGGATTGCTCAGTAGTGCACAGGGGGAATACTTACACTGGCATTCACATATTTTTGCTCTACATAATCCGTGAGTAATGGCAGCCGTACATGATCTGCATATACCACTGAATCATGCCGATAGGATCAGATAGAGACAAGAGGGGTGGCTAGGCAGACGCCGGCGTGTAGCAGGCGTGTCTCTGACAGCAGGTGCATATAAAGATGCAGAACTGCTCAAACATGACGCCATGTTCAGGCTAGAGATGTTAGTTTCTCCAGAAATCCAAAGCCACCCAAATGTAAGTATCCGAACCGCACCAAAACCTGGTCCGGATCCCCAGAGGAGATCTGATCCGAACCGAGTCCCGGTTGGAATATTCCCGCAGTTCAAAATTCAGATTTTCAATCCCAATTTTGGGTTTTGGATTTCAAAAATTACATGATTTTTTTATTGATTTTTTTCGTCAATGATTATCGATTTTTTTTCAAATCGATTTTAAACCTAACCGAAATACGAATGGTTTAATCAAAACCAACATCGAAACACTATGATGAATTAGAAACAAAACCAAGTCACGGGGGTACGCGCGCATTTCTAGTTCAGACTGATAAACTGCTTCTGCCTTAGAGCTGGTGAAACTTTCAAAGGCACATCTGCATCGGGGCTGATGCTCAGCAATTGCCCGCAAAATACGCTGCAGCTCCTGCAGTATAGTTGGAATCAGTAGCATGTGCGCCAGGTTTGCGCCAGTTAGACATCATAGATGCTAGTGCTACACGCAGAGCGAATCGTGCTCGCTTTCCCTGCACGATCGCTCCTGGCTTGATATAACGAGGCCCAGTTTCCCGATGGGGTGATCCTTAAATTCCATACATAAGGGCATATATTTTTTTGGAAGGGCTCTTGAAATATTGGGGGTCATTCCGAGTTGATCGCACGCTTCTGATTTGCGCAGCGATCAGGTTCCTACTGTGCATACGTGTGCACCGCAATGCGCACGCGCATTGTACGGGTACAAACAGCATAGTTGCTGTGCAATGCTTCTAGCGACGAATCCATTTGCACGGGTGAACACAAGGAGATTAACAGGAAGAGGGCGTTTATGGGTGTCAACTGACCGTTTTCTGGGAGTGGTAGGGAAAACGCAGGCGTGTCCAGGCATTTGCAGGGCAGGTGTCTGACGTCAATTCCGGGACCGGACAGGCTGAAGGTATCGCAGCGGCTGAGTAAGTTCAGACCTACTCAGAAACTGCAAAAAACTTTTTCGTCCCGCTCGGCTGCACATGCGATCGCATACTTGCAAAGCGAAAATACACTCCCCCGTGGGCGGCGACTATGCGTTTGCACGGCTGCAAAAAGTAGCTTGCGAGCGATCAACTCGGAATGAGGGCCATTGAGTACTCCTTGAAGCGGATGAATCCTAAAGTGGTAGCAGGAAATTTGCTAGGACATGGCATCCTGGAACTATCCTCAGAACTGCAAACCATCGCCCAGGGCGTCTGCAGAGATGGAAGGGGGGACACATGGCGGACAAACATGTGCAAAAATGTGTACTGCACATGGGAATATTCTGTGCTTTGATAATGATCGCTAATGACACCAAGAAGCCAAGCGCCTCACTAGCACATACTGTATATACTGTATATATAGAAGCTGTGCACCCGCCTGTCTGCAAAACGATTTTCTGATAAGACGTGACATGTGAAAAAGTGCTACCTGACGTCTAACCAAAACAACATTCCATTAAAGTCATTCCATAATGAAGCGCTTGTTTAATTATCTTTCAGGAGTCCTGTGATGACAATCTGATAAATGAACAGATTTTTTTTTTTTTTACAGCATTTCTTTAAAGGGACAAAGTGGTGGGAAACTGACGGCAGAACGGTTTAGAGGGGTTTGTTTAAAAATCACTTAGTTCTTGGCCTGTCTGAAGTCAGATATTAATGTGAATGAGCCTTACAGAAGCCGGAGATCATTTGTTACCGCTGAGACCGCACATCCCTTGTCCTGTCTGGAATTCCTATTTCTGGAGGATTGTACACGTCTAGCTCCTACAGCTGATTTTATTCAGCTTAATTTTTACCTTATAGAACCTGTGGAAATAATTTTGCTAAAATAAAAAAGTAAAAATTCTCAGTGGCATCCTGAGCAAAGGAAGAGGAAGAGGAAGGGGAAGGGGCTTTGCAGCTGCTGCAGGAGCTCCGGCCCAACTGGAGGGCGGGGGAGGTCAGCACCAGGGCCGGTTCTAGCCCTTGTGACGCCCCGGGTGAAAAATAGGGGCGTGTCTTCATACAGGGGCGTGGTCAGTTAAGCCCCCTGTAGAGTTGTGCCCCCATTTGTGCCCCCTGTAGAGTAGCGCAGTTTACAAAAAAATAAAATAAAAATTAATACTTACTATCCCCGCTCCTGAGTCCCGACCGCTGCAGACCTCTGCCGACGCCGCTCCTCTCCTCGGATCTATGGGAGAAACATCATGACGTCTCTCCCATAGCACAGCATAGATAGACACTAGAGGTCAATTATGACCCCTAGCGTCTGTACCAGTCCCACAATGCTGTGCGGTGCGCGATGACGTCATCGCGCAGCGCACAGCAAAAGTCTTCTCCACGAAGGGAAACTAGACAGGTAGCGTCTAGTTCCCTTCACAGTGGGGGACACAGCGGGGGGCACTGCCAAACAGTAGCGGATCTTGCCATGGTGCGGCGCCCTCCGGATGGCGCCGGCGCCCTCCGGAAGGCGGCGCCCCGGGCAAAAGTCCTGCTTCCCCGTGGCAAGATCCGCTACTGGTCAGCACCCAGGTGTGGGCTGCGCTGAGGGTGTTAGGGTGTATATGTGGGGGCACAGGGAGGGGGTGGGGGGGGGGGGGGTAGAGGGATATGGGGTGTATCTGGGGGACAGGAGGAGTAGGTTATGGGGATATAGGGGATAAATTGCACGGTGATAAAGTACCAGCCAATCAGCTCCTAACTGTCATTTTTCAAAAAACGCCTTCAATATAGCAGTTAGGAGCTGATTGGTTGACATTTTATCACCGTGCAATTTATCACTCTCCAAGGCTTAATAATTCTGGGCGATAGCCTCATGGATACCTCCAGGGTCAGGGTAAGTTAACGGTAAGTATCCGGCCCATGGCAAACGCATTTGGATTCCAGAATCATTTTCAATGCCTTGAACAGGTGCTTTTGGGAATAAGCTGCAAATATTTTTTGATAAAGGGGTCCCTTGATATCCGGTGATCTCACCGATAGAATCTCTACCGGTGATGTCAGTAGAACTGTCTCCATCCTGATAACACCCCCATTCTGTATATGGACAAGCGTCAATCTTTATAACGCTCCAGACCTGAGTGAGCTGCGGCGCAGTAGTGACTCTGGACCATTGGGTCTCTGTCTGTGTGTCACTATTACTTTATGTAGCTGTCTCGTTAGCAAGCAGGGGGTGCTGGGTAAGGTATGCTAGTGAGAGAACGGTGCGGGGTCTCTAATTTAGGAGTATATCTGGCGGCTTTGAGCATTAACCAGCACTTTCAGGGCTCCTTGGCTGTCTGAGATATCCGCTGCCAGCTGGTAATGTTCCTGCACCTACCAATCGTTAAGTCGGCCAGGTGTGTACTAAGCCTTTCTCTCCTCCACCTTATGGTGGTCATTCTGAGTTGATCGCAGCCAGCAACTTTTTGCTGCTGCTGCGTTCAACTAGTCCACGCCTATGGGGGAGTGTATTTTAGCTTAGCAGGGCTGCGATCGCTTGTGCAGCCATGCTAAGCTAAAACAATTTCAAGCAGAAGTAGACTAGCCCTGGACATACTTACCTGTGCAACGATCTCAGCGATGCTGGTGCCGGCTTTGACGTCAGACATCCGCCCTCCGTTCTCCTGGACACACCTGCATTTTACTTACCACTCCCCGAAAATGGCAGCCAACGGTCCGGATCCGCCCAGGAACGCCTTCTGTCTGTCAATCTTCTTGCGGTTGGCTCTGCGACCGCTTTTCTCGTAGGACGCGACCGAACCCCGTGACCCCTGTCACTGGGCAACGTCACGCATGCGCAGTGTGGCAGCCGCGCAAGCGCATTCCAGACCCGTTCGCACCGCAGTGACAAACCGCTGCGTGCGAACGGGTCGGAATGACCCCCTATGTCCCCTCTGCCCAGTGTCACGTGCGCACTTCCCAGTCTGGAAAGTTCCTCTTCCAGCATATTCTCCCCTCATGCCCAATACTGAACACCTCTCATATACAGTATAAATATATCACACATTGCAGTATCCGTTGAAGTATCCGGCAAAGGCATACAGCGGGGGAGCAGCACCCCACTATAATATGGAAAAGGTAAATGTATTATAACTTCCAAAAAAAACCATCTGTCAATAATAGACCATACTTAATGGTGTTACATGACTATAAATTAAGAATCTCACCACAGCCTGCTCGACCGCCGTTTCAGTAAATGATCCTTGATGAGGGTGGACTATCACCGAAACGGCGGTCGGGCATGCTGGGAGCTATCATGAGATTCTTAATTCGTATTCATGCAACACCGTTAAGTATGGTTCTGTTATCGACAGGATGGCTTTTTGGAAGTTAGAATAAATACATGGGCCTTTTTTTTTCCAGGTGGTACCACAAACACACCATTGGTTCTTGCATTGCAAATACTGTAATTAGGATGGAGCAAGTAATATATTACCACCGTGCAGTGGCGTATCTATAGTGGGTGTAAGGTGTGCTGTTCCCTGGCTAGGGGGCCCACACCGCACACCTTGCCCCCATTTCTTGAATACTTACTGCTCTGGTGTCCCTTGTCAGCCCCACGCCATTTTCTCTGATACCTGCGCATGCACAGTAGACTCTGGCACAGCGCTACGGTCTACTAGTGAGCCCCAGTCTCAGAGTCTACTGCTCTGCGGGCTAGAGAGGGGACCAAGACGGAGACTGCACCCAGACGCCGCCTCACTTAATAGGCCCTGCCTCCGTGGCACTTAGTGGAAAATTGGCTACTCCTTATGAATGATGAAGGAGGACTGCTGGTCATTCACGGCTGGAAACAACGATGATTCCCCAGTCAATGGGTTCACATAACAGAGGCAAGATTGGTTCTGTTATTGTGCCGCTCCAAATTCTAATCCACATACACACATACGTTATTCTCAGGCTCAGGGCGCTGATGGGACCCTTCAGATTATAATAACATTTCTCTGTGTGGAACACCACCGTCACCCATGGTTTTCCAGAGGGTTGCAATGAACATGTTGGGCTGTGCCCATATGGTTGTCAGTCATCACTTAGGGAGAGCAGAAATCCATAGCATTCCTGTATAAACACCCAGCTACCCTGTAATATCCTAAATGCAACAATATCTCCTTTCTATCAGTCAGGTCTTCTCGTCGTTCCCATCCGTCTGGTAATGAATGCTGGTACTGTTCCATTAGGCCCGGACTTGGCTGACCTGGCTGGGGACTCTTGTTTTCCTGCCTGCAGAGAAAGACTCCTTCCAGTGTCGCTGACATACATACTGTGCGCTGTTATAGTTGTCCCAGCGCCAGAATGAGACAGAATACAGTAACTTTATAATGTTTCCAGAAAGTTTATTTAAACAGCAATCCACACGGGTTAGCTGGTCATCTGTGCAACACGCATGCTGAGCGCATTATGCGTGCAGATTCCTCAGGGACGGGCTTACTAACCCCTACAGCACATGGACTATACAGAGGAGTATCTATCTATCTATCTATCTATCTATCTATCTATCTATCTATCTATCTATCTATCTATCTATCTATCCGTAAATCTCATATCTATCTATCTATCTATCTCTATCTACCTATCTATCTATCTCTATCTACCTATGCCGCTGCAGCGATGCAGTCTGAATTACCCCTTATATTCTATGTGCGACGCCGGCTGTATCTGCATACAAAATCTTGCATTACAGTGTTTTCCTGAAACACACTGTAATGTAGCATTTCGTATGCAGCTACAGCCACAGTCACACAGAATATAGGCATGCCGCATATAATTTTACTTAGAGTCTGCTTGTGCGTCCCGACGCTAGAAGATTTTCATATAACCTGGCCAATCTTGTACTAATTTTTAATAGAGCAGCACTGGAAAGTATATAGAGTATTTATAATGCTTTATGCTTTGTTACATGTGGGTTTTTGGGATGCATTCAATAAAATACAACAATGCAATAAATACATAGATAAGTACATGTATTTTGCTACAAGCTCTCCTAATCAGTACACCCATATCTCACTTGTATTCCCGCTCACCTGATACTACAGGTCCCTTCCATAATCTGCGGAGCAGCACAATCCACATAACACAGGTCTCACCCCCCAGGAGCCCGCGGCCGCCCCATTTCTCATTGCTGGTATTTTACCTTTATCTTCCAGAAATTGATACTGTTTACTGATAGCGTCTCAGCAGTTCCTCGGGTGCGTTTGTCTCTCCGGGAGATGGAAATAGCGAGGAGACAAATATTAATACCGTGACATTTGTAAGAATTGTTCTTGACAATAACTCATTGTACATTAGAGGCTTCTCTCGCTTCCAATAAAATAAATATATGTATTTGTTTGTGCACATAAATGCCATGCAATTTGTCACTTCCAATGCCTCTGAATGTCACTGCTGAACGCGGTATGGAACGTGGAGGTACTGTCCCAGCAGACAGAAACAGATTCTGCGTTATGTATTATTTACAATCCAGGTCTGCACCAATTGTAGCCTGACAAAGTGCACTCATAAATTGAATGAATTAAAAACAAAAAAAGAAATTTGATTTGCTGTGTAAAATACTGTCAGACCCCGCTGTGCCGTCGTGCGGTCTCTGATGTCACAAAGATGGCAGACTTCATAGGCAAACGCAGGGGGGGGGGGGGGGGTTCCGGTTGCCTGGAAACTCCCCTCCTCTTGGCAAGTGGCTCAAATTATCAATGACATATAATACCCGATTACCAGAGCTGCCTCTACAACATGCAGTTTAAGGGACAGAAGAGAAATACTGCTCATTCCAGGTGATAGCAGCTTCCTTTACCAAGTTTGCTGTGTGTTTGGATCTGAGTCCTCAATCAATGCACTGGACCAGAGAGAAGCTACCAGGAAGAAGAGACAGGAGCCTTACCATGAGGTGGGAGAATGTGTGCTTAGAAAGTGCAAAACTGATTCTATTGCTGTATGTTTGTGTTTTTATTTATTATTTAAATACAGTATGTTTGATACATTGTATACTATAAAACATCTATAGTGTTTTAAATATTAATACTGTATTCCATACAGTATCCAGTGTATAAAAAGACCAATGTTTACATTAATATCCAGGATTGTTACTAGGTTCCTCTACCGCTCTCCCAGACTCCCGCACTTGCGCCAATGTTCTGCAAAGTGGTAGATTGTGGAATGCATTTGGAAACCCCCCTCTAGAAATCCTTCGTTTGCCACTGAACTTCGGTGGAGATGAGCCAAAGGCAGAACATTTGCCAGGAATGTCACACACAATTCTGCAGTGGAATGTAACCATGGACTGAATGACTGTAGTCCCCACCGAGAGTTCTCCTGGTAGATCGGTGGAATCCATGACATCATGAGATGTCGAAGAAGTAGGGAATGGCAGAATCCTTTTCACCAGCCGAGGTTAGGGCTCACAAAAAAAAGAGGAGCAGTTTCCCCAGGGATCTCCTAGACGGCAGAGAGGGTGCAGCACCAGGTCAGAGCGCCAATTCCATGGAGCGAAGTGCGGGCTTCTGACCTGTGATGTGAGGCTGACAAAGACATTTTTTAGAATTTTTTTACCTTTTTTTTTTTTTTTGCACTTAAAAAATTCTAAATCAGAGGAGTTTTGATGGCCTGATATTGGCCTTTGTTGTTGGGCTGTGGGGTTTGGGCCCTTTCAGGGTCAAGCTTAGTGTTAAGCGATTTGCTGTAGTTCTGTGGAGATTCAGGGCTGCAAGCTAGTTCACCGGGTGCATTTATTATTAATAATCTAGGTGCGATAATGTTGCCAGGATCGCACTGCGAAATGCGATTGTACCGGGGTACAGTGTCGGACTGGGGCATGAAGGTCCCACCTGGGGGGATGCTGTTGTACAGGCCCATGCTTAAGGGTGTGGCCAGGCTCCAGTTTGGGTGTGGCCAGCCACCACAGAGGTTTGACTAGCCATTAAAGAGTAACACACAACTTCTTGGATAAAGCTTCTGTAAAAGGAGCGAAACGCGTCAGAAGTGTGGATTTTGGACCCATATATTTTCTTTGAACCCATTTGTATTGCTGTTCATCGCCATCAACATCAGCCCGTCAGCAATTGAGAGGAGAGAGACCGGGACCTGGGTGCTTGCAAGCAGCACTGGAACGGTGCGGTCTCGTTGTTCCCTGTGGCCGGACATCCTCGTCATTAGCGGGCGTCATTGCAGACGCTTGATCCCCTGAAACCGGGACCGCTACACTTACCTTTGGGGTTTCAATTTGCGTTATACAACACGGACGGTCACGACACGTAAGGCTCCGTCCAGGAGTGCATTTTCATGCTCTATTTCTGTCTTTGCTGACGAGCAGTTAAATATGGAACATTGCTCATTTCCAAAAAACATCTAAGGAACATATGTCTTTACATGGGTTATAGAAACAAATCATTGCGTATTTTAACAAGTATATTATGCGGACTGAAATACAGTTAAAATAATTTGTCCATTTTGAGAACTGTGCACAGATCAGCTTGGCTCCACCTCCTTGTGTTAATTTTATAGTATTTTTGATAATACTGATTATTATTGTTTTACATTGTTATGATATTTTAGACCGGTCTAACTTTTTATGTGTATTAAAACATATGAAATATAGTAAAATTTGCAGTTTGATCATTTGAACACCAGCCATACCATAATAAATAGCGCAGAGAGTTAATTTGTAAAGTAGCCATTAAAGAGTACATTTTCTGTGTAAATATATAATAAACCATATTCTTGTGAAGTATAATGTAACATATGGATAAGGCATAATTCAAGTGCACCTGGATAAAGTCTGGAACCTGATCCCTAGAGGAGGAGGTGCGCCCACATAAAGTTGGGCCCACCGGTGGTTTCCCCTGTTCCCCTGTGAGCCAGTCCGACCCTGCCGGGCTAAAGTATCAATGAGTGCCCCCGGGGACAGGGCCTCCAAAAGGAACCCTTCCCTGTGATGTGATTAGTGTGACAGCGGTACTACTTCAAATGTGCTGTCCGGTTGACCGCACATGCTGAAAACCGGTACAAAATCAGGAAAGGGGCATGGTCACGGGGTGAAGGGGCGTGGCTAAGTGGCACTCCCATAGGTATCCATTGTAATGGGAGGCACTGAAAACCAGTACAAGGACCCTTTTGGCCAGTACAGACCATCAAAAAAACGGTACTGTACTGGCCAAAAAGGTACAGTTGGAGGGTGTGGCACAGTGGCCATTTCTGTGGAAGGTCCCAGTAGAACCCTTCTGTTGGGGAGGGTTTGCAATGTAACTAATGGCGGTAACTGCGGGGACCATTGCTTCACCTAACAGAAATTTATAAATCTGACAGTATCGCATCCCACACAGAGACCTACAGGGGCTGCGGACTGCAATGGAGGGATCGCAGCAGGTATCGGAGATATAAGCTGCTGTCCCTCCTACATATATTCAGGGGAAATTTAATATTTGAAAACATTTTGGGGGGTTCCTAAATGCAGATAATCACCCACATGCCGAGTTGAACCACCCCTGACTTATGGCAGGCCTCAGTAAGCCGTAGCTGCGCCCCCCTTGTTGTGCTTCACAGCCCCAGTCCGTCCCTGTCTGCTACTGTGTCTTCATTTTTTCTGCGGATCTGTATGGACAAAATTGTGATGGATGCGCAGCGCCTGAAAAACATCACTGTACTGCGTTCGAATCAGAATACGACCCTACATGTAATATGTTATATACTGTATATTATTATTTTTACTTAAATTAATAAAATGAGATGTACTTTTTGTATAAAATATATTGCAAATAGTAATAATAGTAATAATAATAATAATTGAATAAAATGTTCTGTGGAATGCTGTTCCGTGGAACAATAATGCAATAAATGCACTAACACGTTATATTGACGGAACTTTGCACTGGCCAATATATGCCAAGAACCTTGGATATAATGGTTGTTATAATGTTAATGGTGTATGGTGCACCTGTACCCTTGTTCCTACCTTTTTAAAATGTCAAGTTCAATAGATCTCAATGTAACAGATATCTTTTTCTTATCTTACCTAGAATATTGCAACTTGTCTCAGCCGTAACGTCTGAATTCATCTGAGCGCTTCCTCTTCAGGACAATGGGGGTCATTCCGACCCGTTCGCACGCAGCGATTCTTCGCTGCGATGCGAACGGGTCGGAACTGCGCATGCACGGCATGCACATTGCACAGGTGCGTCATTGCCTGGCGACGGATTGCCCAGCGAAAAAAAAAAAGATGCAGCGCTGGACGAAAGAAGATTGACAGCGGAGAGGCTTTCCGGTGGCGGATACTCACCATTGGAGGACGTTTTTCGGGGAGTAGTAAGAAGAACGCAGGCGTGTCCAGGCGAACGGAGGGCGGATGTCTGACGTCAGGACCGGGACCTTCATCGCTAGATCCGTCGCACAGGGTAAGTAGCTGCAGGGCTGGTCTTGTTTTGCAGGAAACTTTTTAAGCATAGCAGGGCTGCACAAGCGAACGCAGCCCTGCTATGCTAAAATACACTCCTCCATAGGCGGGGATTAGTTGATCGCAGCAGCAGCAAAAAGTTGCTGGCTGCGATCAACTCGGAATGACCCCCGATAAACAAAGTAGGTTCAAAAATGTATTTATTGTTTTTAATAGAGGGATAAGTGTTCTCCCAGAATTCCCCTCTTCCATCTCTTACATTATATAGAACATGACTAAGGATTCCTGTGGAGCTAGGACTGTCAATCATAATTATTTTTCATAAGGAGGTAGTACTGAACAATGCAGCTGTAGCTCTGGCAATTAGGGTGTGGGAGGCTAAGGAGCTATGTCAGGGTCACTTGTATAACTGCAGAACAGAGGAACACCTTTTATTCCGTAGAACTAATTACCAATGTAATTGTCTGGCAGGAAACTGTGGGAAATAGACAATGTCCATAAGGTAAAATAAACCACCATAGTGATTAATACAATTAAACATAACGCTGCTACATAATAACACCTATAATGGCATTGCCAACACAGTGTTACATTGTGACATTCCGGGTGTATTAAACAATCAGTATTATTATGAAATAATGGGGATTCTGGATTCCCACTTGAAGTTGTCCCATAAGCTTGCAATCCATGCACCGCTGCAGTCCCCTGAAGCGGATGGGGTGAGCTAGGGACCCTTATATATCTGTATATATGTAGTGTACTTTGCTGGACGGCTTGTACTCGGCGCATTTGTACATTTCACAGACATCTTATTTTATCCTTCAACAGTCTGTTTTCTTTTGACATTTTCCCTTTGAGCTTCTCTGAGGTTTTGTTTTTCTGTAGATTTATAGCATGAAATTGGCTTCGAGAAGTCGATCCATCTGGTAAGTTGAATTTTTTTCTGTAGCTCTGGCTGGAGCCTGATATGAAATAAACATTTTTACTCTGCAAAGCTTTGCTGTTACATCTCCTTTCAGATGAGATCAAATGAGAAGCAGTGAGGATGAACTTCCCCAAGATGTGTGCCCTGTGTATATTCAGGAGTAACGCCTTGTTCTCTCCGTGTCTATGTTCCCGTATGACTTCTCCAAAGTTCCAGCTTCTGTTCTTCTAGTTGCCTGTTCTTTTATCTTCTTTTCTAGACTTTCTCTCCTTCTAGTTCTTGCTTTCATTTACTCTACTTCTCTACTAAAGCTCTTACTACTCAGCCAGCCCTGCATTGTCCAACATCCTATTTCCTACTTAAGGGTCCCAGACACTGCAACTATATGTCTGAGGCTGAAGTTGGAGGCCACCTGGCAGGATCACATACGATACATCGTATGCGGTCCTTTTGCATACGATGCATCGTATGAGATCCCAGCCATGCCTGCGGGATCCGTCATATCACGAGTGCAGCACTAACGATCTAGGGTCTCCGATCCCATGCTCACGGGAACGCGCATCGGATCGGATGTAAAACACATCCGATTTGCCACTTTTCATCCGATTTATCGGCCCGAAAGGTCGAAATCGGATGAAATCGGGCATTATCGTTCAAGTGTATGGGGCCCTTAAGTCTTCTTTGGGCAACACGGCGGCACATTAGTTAGCCATGTTGCCTCACAGCACTGAGATCTTGCCTTTGATTTCTGCCATGGACCTATCTGTGTGGAGTTTGTAGGTTTTTTTGTTTGCTGTGTGTGTGGCAGTTTGGTGTGTGTGGCAGTTTGCTGTGTGTGTGGCAGTTTGCTGTGTGTGGCAGTTTGCTGTGTGTGTGGCAGTTTGGTGTGTGTGGCAGTTCAAACATAGTAATTGTTTATTGGTACTGAATTACATGACACTTCAGATGAGATACAGGGGAGAGGTCCTGGGGTGCACACCGGTAATGAGAGGTGTGACCCTGTGAAGACCTTTCAGTAGAACTGCATACAAAGAAAAAGGGTTGCAGGTGCACAATTCAAACATTACCAATTTATTAATAATCATTGCAATAAAATTTTGCATTTTGAGCGAGGTTCTCTGCATAGTTATGGCCCTAAGTAACGGCTTGCCCACCGCGTCCAGGTGACCTCATTAGTCGGGCAAGTCCCTAACATTTTGGGGGGTACAAATCTAGGGCGCGGGACCCCCCAAAAATGAAGCAGCTGAGTGACCCCAGGGCAACACAAAAGTGAAAAAATATATAGTGTAAAAGTGAAAATAGGTTAGTGAGAGAGGCTGCTTCATTTTTGGTGGGTCCCATGCCCTAGATTTGTACCCCCCAAAAATGTTAGGGACTTGCCCGACTAATGAGATCACCTGGACGCGGTGGGCAAGCCGTTACTTATGGCCATAACTATGCAAAGAACCTCGCTCAAAATGCAAAATTTTATCGCAATGATTATTAATAAATTGGTAGTGTTTGAATTGTGCACCTGCAACCTTTTTCTTTGTATGCAGTACTTCAGATGAGATGTCAGTCTTGGAGCATACAGTATAGTGGTTGGAGCACCTGTACTAAACCAGCAAAGGAAAAGGATATTTTTTTTTACCATTAATCTGGCTGAAATGCATTGGGCAGGAGAGACTGTCACATGCCAATAACTATTTTTCCTTATTCTCCTACATACTCATTTTCATTTACATCCTCTCATCTAAACTGTTTATTCTCCAGTCAACTTTCTGTAACTTTATCTCATTCCGTTCCTGATCAAGAGGTAACTTTTTATGTACACATTCCATGCGTTTAGCCTGAGTAGGATGTGGAGAGATATCTTATAGCTCCTCTGTGGTAGGGGACATTCTCTTCCGCTGCGTTATGGGCAGTGTCAGACAAGGCAGTGACAAGATAGTGATAACTATCGCTCGATCTTCACTGGGACAGTCTGTTATCGCAGCTGCAATCGCGGCAAGATATCCTTGATAAATAGCCCTGCAAAAACTTTCCTTAACATATTTTTCAAACAGGCCCCTTAGTTACTCAGTGCAGTTGTAAAAACAAAAGACCAAGACCATTACTTTGAACCTTCTCTAACTTCCAGGTGTCTCTGGAGAGGTTCCGGTATGAATGGTCGACCATGTTATGGTCGACAGTCATTAGGTCGACCACTATTGGTCGACATTGACATGGTCGACATGGACACATGGTCGACACGTGAAAATGGTCGACACGTAAAAGGTCGACACATGAAAAGGTCGACATGAGTTTTTTAACTTTTTTTGGTGTCGTTTTTTGCGTAAAGTGACTGGGAACCCTAATTAGTGCACCGCGTCCCCTCGCATGGCCCCCTTCGCTCGCCATGCTTCGGGCATGGTGCCTTCGCTTCGCTCGGCACAGATTACCGTTCCAATCGTAGTCCACGTGGATCGTAAAGTATGGAAAAGTTCCCCAAAAGAAAAAAAAGTTTAAAAACTCATGTCGACCTTTTCATGTGTTGACCTTTCATGTGTCGACCATTTTCACGTGTTGACCATATCGACCATGTCAATGTCGACCAATAGTGGTCGACCTAATGACTGTCGACCATAACATGGTCGACCATGTGAATGGATACCCTCTGGAGATCCTCTACTAGGAGAGGTGTCTCTCACATTGACCAGCTCACATCAAACACTGTTCCCCCTTCAGATCTCAGACGCTGAGAACATCACATGACTTGAGCCTGTAAAACCTGCCCTTTCCCTGACCCATGCGCAGATAATTAGCAGCGATTATCCGAAGAAGAGCAGCCTAGCATCCAGGAAGGTCATCATTAATGATAAAACAATATTTTAATACAAAATACATTTTGATTTCACAGAGGAAAGTGTGTAAAGTAGGCACTTCATTTACACTGTGAATGATGAACCTCGGATATGGTCTGAGCCAAGATGCAGACTGTCATTAAACCATTCGCAGCGCTGCACGTGGAGCGAGATTAATCAGATTAAGTAACATCTGAGTGAAATTGCCTGTGTTTATATAATAATTTAAGATGAAAGGCTTCCCTGGTTTAGGAGGAAAATCGCTACTGTTTATCAGGCTGGCTGTAGTTGAAGGGCTGGGAAATTAATTAGCTGTCTCTCCATAAACTTTTCACTACCCAGCTTGACAAATCCGACAGAGATATGAGTACCAAATGTACATACTGTAGATCGGTGTATAAAACAAAGTAGCGCTGGTTAAGTACTGATACTTGATTTAAGCATGTCCATCCGCATGGCCTATCAGTGGCAAACGCAGGAGTTTTAGAGGGGGGTTTCCAAATGCAATCCACAATCTCCCGCTCTGTGGAACATTGGAGCAAGTGAGTAAGTCTGGGGGAAGGTAGAACCTAGTACCGACCTTGGACATTAATGTACACATTGCCTTTTTTTATACATTGGATACTGTATGGAATACAGTATTAATATTTAATACTATAGTCTATAGTATAGGCTATATAAAACATATCCCATAATGAATAAATACACAAACATAATAGAACCAGTAGGAGACATAACTGCACTTTCTAAGCACACATTCTCCTACCTCATTTTAAGGCTCCTGTATCTTCTTCCTGGCAGTTACTCTCCAGTCTAGTGCGGTGATTGAAGACTCAGATCCACACGCATAGCAAACTTGGTAGAAGAAGCTGCTAACACTGGACATGTTCAGCAGCTCTGATCTGTCCCTTACACTGCATGATGTGGCAGTTACTCTAGTAATCGTAGTATATACTATTGCTATTGTTATCATAGTTTGATCTGCTGGCCAAGAGGATGGGGGTTTCTGGGCAACCGGAACCCCCCCTGCGTTTGCCTATGCCTATGGTCCTCAAACCAAAGACCCTATTGATAAATTCTGTGGTGATTCTTTATCCACAGGCATGTGGTGGATGGACTTCAGGTGGCCAGAAAGTCCATGTAGACTTGAGATGCTGCTGAACGCTGTTGTATGACTAATTCTACGACTCAACTGCCTCTTATTCTAGGACAGTGTCATTTGTAGACTTTTTTTAGAATGTACAGTATATATTAGGAGCAAGGAAAAATCCTGAGCTTACCAAGTATCTTAACAAGGTGTCCACAAATCAAGGAACCATCACAATCCCAATCAGCAATCATACTTACCTACTCTCTCAGAATGCCTGTGAGACTCCTAAATCTCAGGTGGCTCTCTCAAATGCCCGGAAGAGTAGTTGATTCTGCCGAAGGTTGCCCGTGGCCACCCATAGCCCATGTGAAGTGGGTGGCTTTATGACATGATTGGGAGGAGGGCAAATAAAGAAATCAGTTTGGACATGTTGAGCTTTAACTAGCATATGACATCCGCATGAAGATGGTGAAATGACAGCTGCAAATGGAAAAAAAGGAAAGAGTGTGGTAAGTCAAGTAGAGGTAGATGTGGATGTGGTCTGCACTGAAGGGATAGTGGAGGCTTAAAGAGCATATTAGTACATCAAGGGAAGAAATACTCATTTAAAGAGAGAAAAGCAAAAGGCCAAAAGGGTGAATGGTAATCAACTATGTTGAGCGCAGCAGATAGGTTGAGGAGGATGAATTTGGAGAACTGACCTTTTAGAGGAGAAAGAGTGGGCAAGAGCAGAGAGAGTTGTACACAAGACTTTAGAGCAGTTTTAAATGAAGGGTGGGAAAGAAACCTGTCAGTAGATAAAGAGAAAAGGGGTTTAGAAATCGATTATTGTGGTTTGGAGAGATTAGTGAATGTTTAAAGATGGAAGAAAAAAAATGCCCATGGAGAGAGATAGTTTGAAGAGGTGAACAAGATGTTGGCAAGCAGCTTGGAGGTGGAAATAGGAGGTGGATGATGTTGGCACTGGAGTACATTTTTTTATATGGTGGTATGGGGGCAATTCTGCATGTGGTGGGCCTGCTTGGAGTGCCGTATTTGAAATATGTGAAGTGTCAGTGTCTGTCTTGAGTGAAGTGTTGTAGAAAAAAAAACTGCTGCATCAAGGTAGGACAAGTAAAAGCAGTGGCACAACCAGGGCTTAAAGTGGTCCTGGAGAGGTGGTGGAACTCATTTACGCTGTGTCTGTCCAACAGACACAGCATGTGTGAGTACCAGGAGGGGTGGGCTGTAAATGGAGGAGGACCATGGAGCCACCAGTAGCTGAGGAAGAAGGAGGTGGCTGCAGCTCATCAGCAGCACTAGTGCCACCTTTATCATCTATTGATGTAGGTGATGGGGCATGTTTTTCTGTTGGAATTACTGTGCAGGGCAATGGAGGTGGTGGAACTAGTTCCCCCTACCACTACAGGTGGTGGAACTCAGTTCCACCTAGTTCCCCTCCACTTTAAGCCCTGGGCACAACTGATGATGATTAGAGGATAGGGTAAAAGGATAGGGTATTTGCTTGTAGCTATTTGCATATGGATTTGAATAGAATGAGGTTTTTAGGGGAAAGAAGATGCAGAAGGAAATGAGATTATGACCAAAGAGTGCTAAGGATAAGTTGAGGAAGCTAGAGATGAAATACAAAGAGAAACTGTGGTAAGAGTGTGGCCATCATGATGACTGTATTGTATGTACTGTAGTTGCCTTATATAGAGCGAGACCAAAAGACAAAGGAAGCAAATAGAGTTTAGAGGCATACAGTATGGTTGCCAACAGGGATGTTGAGATCCCCCATAAAAGGGTAGATAGGTCAGAGGATATAGAGTGAAAGACTCAGGTTGCAAAGTTGTAAAGGAATTGGGAGACTGGGCCTAGGGGGCTATTGATGACTGTGACATGAGGGTGTATCAAAGAGAAGAGAAAGGTGATATGGACTTCAACAGAACATGAGGAGCTGGGTGGTTTTGAGGGATAGCTGTGCAAGTGCCTTTAGGGGATAGTAGAAAACCTACTTCATGGCCCCAATGGCAACAGGGATGAGAAATATAGGGGAAGGACAGACCTCCGTAAGAGAGAGTTGTATGGAAAAGAGCGTCAGAGGGGTAGAGACAAGTTTTAGCAAATTGGCAAAGAGACTTAAGGAGCTAGATATTAATAGTTTATGGATGGATGTGAGTTTGTTGCAAACAAATCCAGTGTTCCTTTGTGTGCATGAGAATTTTTGGGTTGGAAGTAGGAATGCAGAGTGGAGTGTGTGTGGTCCAGAACTGAGATAGATATAAGGAGGAGGCAGGTAGAAAGGGTACAACAATTAAGGCTATTTGGTTGGTTTGTGGGTTTTCTCATCTTGTGTAGAATGCGAAGAGAGAAAGGTCTTTACTATCTCAGCAACTAAAGGCCCATACACACTGGGCGATTTTGAGCTGAAAGCAGCTCACTTTTGGTGTTTTGAGCTGCTTTCAGCTCAAAGACACCCAGTGTGTATGAGCAAGCGATTAGCGGTGAGCGCTAATGCGCGCTTCCGCTTCATCACTGGCAGCCGCCGTTCATCTACTGATATTACCAGTATATGAACGGTGGGGTGAGCAGGTTTCCATAGCGTCCTGCTATGGAAAGCCGCTCACCCCCGCTGACATCGCTGGACAGCGGGGAAAAGCGCTCAGTGTGTATGCACTGAGCGCTTTTCAGCCCAGCGATGTCAGCGATCATCACTGTTCATACACGCTGGGCAAAAACGCCCAGTGTGTATGGACCTTAAGATGCTACTAAGACCCTTATCCACTCACTGGTCATCTCCAGACTGGACTACTGTAATCTCCTCCTGACTGGCATTCCTGACAAATACCTCTCTCCACTCCAATCTATCCTCAATGCTGCTGCCCAGCTCATTTTCCTCACAAAACGCACTACGTCCACCTCTCCTCTCCTACAAGACCTTTACTGGCTTCCCTTCCGTTTCAGAATCCATTTCAAGCTTCTCACACTCACTTACAAAGCCCTCACCCACTCATCTTCCATTTACATCTCTGACCTTATCTCCCCTTACACTCCCACCCGTCCTCTTCGCTCTGCTAATGCACACCGACTCTCCTGCATACTGATTACTTCCTCCCACTACTACCTCCAAGATTTTTCATGTGCTGCTCCATCTCTCTGGAATTCCCTACCTCTCCCCCTCAGACTCTCCACCTCTCTACAAAACTTCAAACGGGCTCTCAAGACCCACTTCTTCACCAAACCCAGCCAAATCTCATTCCAACCTTCTGTTCCACGCTCTCTATGTACCCCGTCTGTGCCACCCCTGTCTGTCTACTCCTCACCTTTAGAATGTAAGCTCTCACGAGCAGGGTCCTCTTCCCTCATGTGCTTATCCTTTCTCTTACTTTAATAATCTTCAACTGCATCAACTCCAGCAGTCCTCTGCCACCTGATACTTATTTCAGTGTTATCTGCTGATGTAGCTATGTTTATTTACCCTGTACTTGTCCTATATTGTCTTCAACTGTAAGTTGCTGTTTTCCTGTTTTGATTATTTGTTTATGTACTCTGTAATTGGGTGCTGCGGAACCCTTGTGGCGCCATATAAATAAAGGATAATAATAATAAAAAATAATAATAACTGAATTTATGCTCAGTTAAATTAAGTAAGGATGACTTTGCTTGTAATTCCATGACTGCTAACATATCTATGAGTAGAGTTCCAGGCAATTAGAGTCCTGGGACAGGTCTTATCTAAGGTGGGTAGGGAGATTTTTCTCAATGCCATCAAGCAAATGTGGTGCTACATTAAAGATAGTACATGGAAACCTCCTTGGGTATTTACAACAGGTCCACCACTACCAGTGAAATAAAAATACCTGCCTATTAATCCTGTGACCTCAATGTTATGATCAAGTCTGGTGCAACTTTCATACTTTTGGGAATGCTCCATAATCAATGCCAGTAAAGCACTGAGATATCTTATTCATTCTATAAATCTGAGCCAGCTTATGTTTTGTGAAAGTATCAAGTCCTATCCTAGGGCCCTCTACAATCACTGCTAGTAGAGTAGATGGCCATTAATGAACTGAGAAGTCAACTTGTGCTTTAAGTAAGTTAAACTTATGTAACAGTTTAATTTATGTTAAACTTAAGTCACATAAACTCCTTTTAAATAAATTAGATGTTCCATAAGGCTTGTTGTGTCATCAACAAGCCTTATGTAACATCTAATTTATTTAAAAGGAGTTTATGTGGGGATTTAAACTATCTCTCTGAGCAGAGAACTCTGCTTTTAGTCCACTGAGCTAGCTTACACTTTATATGGCGTTTTAAGCCAGTAATCCCACAATTAGTACTAACAAAGCACATGGTAATTAAGGAAGACCCTTATCAATGTCATCAACCAGCCTGATACAACACCCAGGATAATAGACGGAATCCTTCCTGGGGATTTGGACCCAAACCTCAGGAAATGTGGCCAGTAGAGTAACATGTACTGTACCACTAAAACGAGTCAGCCCTTGTTAGAGCTAACAGTGTTGATTTTTCTCATTTTAATCAACCAGCCTGGTACAACATCGAACCTCCTAAAAGGAAGGATGCCTGAGGAATCAAACAAGGTACTTGACCACTAGATTGCATGGCTATTAGACCAAAGAGCAAGTCAAGTGATTGGGGACATTTTCGTTATCAACCAGCTGTTTGCAACATCAGAGGTGCATAAAAGAACCTGCATAAATCATGGTAATTCAGTCTAGATCTTCCACCATCACCAGCAGTGGCGCAGTGGTCTGTCCATCAAGTATGCTTACATTTGACTTATGTGACACGCTCTAAGCTCAGTGTCATCAGCCAGCACAGTGCAACATCCTAGGTCCTAAAAGGAAACCTGTCTAGAGATTTTAACCATTTCCATTACCACTACTGTTAACGGAGCATAGCTGTCCTGACTCATAAAGCCACCTTATCCTTTATGTAACTGAGGGGACTTTGTACAGTATAGTAGCAGTGTCGGACTGGGGCATGAAGGGCCCACGGGGAAAAGCTGTGATAGGGGGCCCATTCTTAGGGGTCTGGCCAGTCTACAAAGTGGGTGTGGTCAGCATTTACAGAGGCTTGAAATACACAATTATCTTGTGCAGTGTAATGCAACATATCTACCATGTATAATACAAGTGCACAGTCTGAAACCTCCTTAGAGGAGGGGGTGGGCCCTCAGGCAGTGGGGCCCACCGGTGGTTTCCCTGGTACCCCTGTGGGCCAGTCCGACCCTGACTAGTAGGATGCCTATCTAGGTCTAGGGATTTGAATCAAGTGATCCATAATCACTGCCACACAAATTCAAAATGGTCTCCACCATCTCTGTCAGCAGTGCACCATGTCTCTATACCCCCTATGCTTTAAATAAGATATAAATCCTGTGCCAAAACTCTGAGGCAAAATAACAGCACCCAAGCACTTATATGGAGCCTTATTAGGGGTGAAATGTAGGTGCTCCACTGCTAGGAGAGCATAAGGCTTCCAGGTGATAAAAACAGTGTATGCTGTAAGTGAGTGAGATGCACTGTTCTCAATGAGCACCTGGCTAACAATCAATTAGGTCACCTTGTAATTAACTGCATGTTACTATGAGAAACTCTGTTCCATAACCAGCCCGGTGTAGCTTCCAAAATACTGCCTTTGGGATTCAATCAGGAGCTCCATGAACACTGCAGGAAAGATTTGGAGACGGGTCAATAGTACAAACCCAGGCATTCAGCAACTTGGAGGATTGTTTTTCAATGTCATCCCCCGCCCCCGTCCCGTCCCACCAGCCACATAGCCTCTGCAGTAGTCCATGGCACAGACTTATACTGTAGCTGAATATGGAGATGTTCACCAACAGGGGCGTTTTAAAAGAGGAGGAGGCCCGTGTGCAGCCTTCTGCTTCAGGGTCCCCCTCCTCACTGACTGATGCACAGGATTTAATACTTACCTCTCCGGAGTCCCCCGGCGGTGCCATCCTTCTCCGCGGCAGCGGCAATAGAGTCTGAGAACAGACTCTACTGCGCATGTGCAAACCTCCGGGAACACGACGCAGCGGCCATTTTCCTGAAGATTTTGCTCATGTGCATGCACGAAACTCTGAAAAAATGGCCGCCGTGCCATCTTTCCGGAGTTTTCAGCAGGCGCTAGGGGGAGTTTGTTCCCCCTAGTGTTCAAACTCTATTGCGCTGCCGAAAAGGAATGGCTTCAACGGGGGACTTCAGAGAGGTAAGTATTAAGCAAATGGGTACAGTGTGTGCGGGGTGGGCCCCCCTGGACCTGGGGCCCCATATGCCTCGCACACACTGCACCCAATATAGAAACGCCAATGTTCACCAATGTTATAAGTCAGCCTGGTGCACATTACTGTTACAAATAGGAGGTCTGCCAGGGGATTCAGACCAGGTCTTCCACCGGGTGTGGATCATTAGATCGACAGTGTCTAGGTCGACAATGTTTAGATCGACCACTATAGGTCGACAGTCACTAGGTCGACAGTGTTTGAGGGTCGACAGGGTTTCTAGGTCGACATGTTCTAGGTCAACAGGTCAAACGGTCGACATGAGTTTTTCATGTGTTTTTGGTGTCGTTTTCTCCGTACAGTGACCGGGAAGCCCAATTAGTGCACCGTGTCCGCTCGCCATGCTTCAGGTTACTATTCCCAATCGTAGTCCGCGTGGATCGTTAAGTATGAAAAAGTTCAAAAAAATTTGAAAAACTCATGTCGACCTTTTGACCTTGAAAAAATGTCGAACTAGTGACTGTCGACCTATAGTGGTCGACCTAAACATTGTTGACCTAGGCACTGTCGATCTTCAGATCGAATCCCCTTCCACCAGCACTAGAGCTGGCCACTGGTCCACTTATATAAATAGACAGACTTCTCTGAATGTCATCAAGTAGCCTGTGTACAGTAACAACCAAAGTACTCATGGGATTCAAGATAAGACCTCAACCACCTCTGTGTGGCTCATCGACAACTGAGTCATCACCCAAAGGCAACATCCAAGTACTAAAAGGAAACCATTCTGGGTAGCCAAAGCAAAGTATCCACTATCACTTCAAGTACAGGACAAGCTACAAGGCCACGGAGCCATCTCAGGAGGTAACCTATCTCAATCAATACCTACCTGCGATATAATGTACACCAGTGCTTCTCAATCAGTTTGCATTACATGTACCCTGAAAATGTGCAAAGCAATACATTTGTAATGAATATAATTGTTAGAGAGAGACAGGCATAGAAAGATGCTCCCTGGTGGCTCTCACTGTGGATTACATACCATCAGAGCAGCCGGGCAACATTCTCTACTTGCCTCCCAAGAAGCTCCGGAGGCACCAATCAGAGGGGACCCTGCTCTAAGGCCATCATACCCCTTTGCAGCTGCCCAATGTGCCTTTATGTTAAGATGGCGGTGTACTAGTGTCTGCACTCCACTGGCTCTCCAAGTCCGGAAACTCAAAAAGTGTCGAAACAACTTAACATAAAGGGGGTCATTCCGAGTTTATCGCACGCTGCCGATTTTTGCTGCGCTGCGATCAGGTCTCTACTGCGCATGTGTATGCACCGCAATGCGCACGCGCATCGTACGGGTACAATGCAGATAGTATCTGAGCATTGGATTTAATGAAGAATCCAACCGATCACAAAGAGATTGACAGGAAGAGGGCGTTTATGGGTGTCAACTAACCGTTTTCTGGGAGTGGTAGAGAAAACGCAGGCATGTGTGGGCGTTTGGAGGGTGGGTGTGTGTGACGTCGATTCCGGCACCAAAAAGACTGAAGTGATCGCAAGGGCTGAGTAAGTTCAGACCTACTCTGAAACTGCACAAAATGTTTTTGTAGAGCTCGGCTGCACAAGCGTTCGCACACTTGCTAATCAAAAATACCCTCCCCCGTGGGCGACGACTATGCATTTGCGCGGCTGATAAAAACAGCTAGCAAGTGCTCAACTCGGAATGAGGGCCAAAGTTCTGGTTGGGGCTGCAGTCATGGTAGAAAGGAGCAACATTCCCAAAACTTGTGTGAAATACAGTATTCACCTCATTCTCCAATTAGCAAGAAAGGTGCCATGTTCTGTTGGTGGAATCTGGTCTTAACGTCTCAGATTTTAACATCAACCAAATCACACAGGAGATACTGAACGAATAAAAAAGAAAAATAGCTGAGACCACTAGTTGCTTCAATAATTGCAGGGGAGAATAAAAATAATAAATAAAAAAAGAATAATATTAAAGTGAAGGAGGAATTCATGAGTCAAAAAGAAAAAGAAAAAATTGTACAGTATCTTATTATCACATAAACTTTGATCAGTGCATGTACAGTACATATCATACCATATAATCAATTATAAAACAAAGGTATGATCAATACCAGATATATTTTAAAATTACATGAGTAAACCTTACTGTATAATGATTTCACACGCTCAAAAACCTCAATGTGAGACTTACTCCTGCAATTTTAAAATATATTTCATATTGAGCATAGCTTTCATAGCTTTGTTTTATAATAGATATTTGGTGGTATTATAAGTACGTGATCAAAGCTTGTTATTTTTAAGTTATAATAAATTGTATCTGTTTTTTTTTTAAAGTGCGCTCTAATATCAGTTTTTAACACATAAACTCTGCCCACACTGTATATTGGGCCTCATTGCTAGATGCACGCCGATATTTACGCAGCAAATCGATTATTGGTTGAGAGCACCACTGTGTGTTTGTACGCAGATTGTGATATTTGCGAGGCTGCCGGTGGACGCCTCACTCCATTTCCAGGCGGCTACAGCAATAGCATATTCTTGCACATCCTCTGCGAAAGTGATTGCAGCTTTGAATGAATTAGCACACATCTCTGAATTAGGCCCATACGTATTTATTCTCTATTTATCATTTCATTCTCCTCTGCAATTAGTAGAACAACTAACGTGCGCTTAGCTGTTTTATATTTCTTTTTTTACGTATTGTTCCATTTACTGTATTTAAGGGATGCGGCAGCTTCACCACATAACAGCTGCTTAATCAATTTCAGCCAAAATGTTTATTCCCAGTTTAGAAAACATATTTGTGAATCACTCTGAATTTGTCCATAATTTCCCAGATAACGTAGCCACACATTCCCCCCCTACCTCCCGGGGAGTGAGCATCAACATATGTCACATGTCTATAGCCACATAAGAAGAGCTTGCAGTCTTCTCCGTGTTTTGTATAATAGGAAACCGGAGTGTCTGCCTGGTATAATACACTGCCATCAATCATTCCATAAGGTACAGACCGCAGTAAGCTGCACTGTTATTAGAGATGTGCGCAGACCCCCCCCCCCCCCTGCTTTGGTCTTGCTTCTAATTCATCACATTCCCAGTCCAGTTGCTGATATGGAGACTTAGGATGTCACTGTAGATGTATACTAGGATGAGGAGGATATGGCGCTGTGGAGGATGTTGACGATGAGGATTCTGATGGTGATGTGGTTTGTTTGAATAAGGCACCAGTGGAGACAGTTGTTGGCCATGGGATGAAAAAGCCCATTGTCGTGCCCAGGGAAAATACCAAAAAAGCCACCACTTTGGTGTGGAATTATTTCTCCACAAATCTGGACAACAGGTGTCAAGACATCTGCTGCCTTTGTCAATCCATAAAAAATTGGGGTAAGGACGTTAACCCCCTAGGAACATCCTCCCTTATATGTCAACTGCAGTGCATTCATCATAAGTCATTGTCAAGTTCAGAAACTTTGGATAATAACCTAAGCAGTACATTGACACCTAAATTATGTGGTTTGTTTGTATGAATATTACTGTATATCTCCGTGCAGATGAGGATGAAATACTGAAGGGGGGGGGGGGGGGGACTGAGGATAGGATGACAGCTCGCCACTGAAGAGCCAGTTTGTGCAAGGAGAGATTAATTGCTTCTTTTTTGGTGGGGGCCCAAACAAACCAATCATTTCACCTGTCGCTGAAATGATTGGTTTGTTAAAGTGTGCATGTCCTATTTATACAACATAAGGGTTGGTGGACAAGGACAATTCCATCTTGCGCATCTTTTCTTTGCCACATCACTTCAGGGGTGCTGCCCCTCTGCCCTATCAGTCCAGGGGTGCTGCCCCACTGCCATTTAAGTCCAGGGGTGCTGTTGCCTGTCTGCTGTATAAATCCAGGGGTGCTGCTGTACTTGACCCTAGGTTTAAATGAAAGCCTACAGCAGATATGAAACAAGCTTCAACATCACAAACAGATTTGTGAAAACTAGCCGCAAAGGTGGAAATTGCCGAAGTGTTTTTAAATAAAGTGGGGAGAGACCACATATGTGGCCAAAGTCAGTGTGACTCAGAAGATACTGAATCATAATCCAACATGATGTTTTCTGCTGGAGCATTAGAAAGAGGTTCTTCTCAATTATTTCATGTCAGGGACTCACTCAAATGAATGGCTCCAATTAGTCAACCTTAACTTTGATTTATTATTGATGTTCCACATTTTAGGATTATTTATTTAGAAGATGCGCATTTGTACAGGGTTCTTTTTTCTTAAGGGCTGCGTAGGGTTATCACAAGACCTTGCAGTGTTAGAAGAACAGAGTTACAGTGATCTTGCATTGCATCAGCTTTCCATTGCACTGCAGCACTAGATGGGCCTGAAGCTCCTGTGAGGCACAGTTACTGAATAAGGCCCAGTTTGGAGTCTCATGGTGGCTTACAGCCAGGAAGATGTCTGGCTTGCCAGACTGAGGCATGCTGTGGGCACAGAGGTTATCATTGCTTCCTCCCACAGTCCTACTTATATTATGAAATTAGTTTGAACTGTAGAGTGGTAAGCTACACTAGGGCAGGGGCTCAATAACTAAAATCTTTACTGCACAGTCGTGCTTAGTACTTTACCGAACCCACCCGAACTCAACTTGCTCCATGCAGGGCTGCTGTGGGGGCTCAGGAGGGGCTGCTAAAACATCTAAGGGGCTGCTTTATTTTTTTTTAAATGAATAAATAAACAAGACACACAGGTATGCTCACATGTGTGTAACTGGGACACACAGGTGGTATCCGGACTCCAGGTCGACAACAAAAAGGTCGACACACCTTAGGTTGCCGCCAATTTGTCGACACAACTTAGTTCGACATTGACAAAGGTCGACATGAACAAAGTCGACATGGAAAAAGGTTGACATGAGTTTTTCCCAATTTTTTTCTTTTTTGGAACCTTTTCATACTTAACGATCCACGTGGACTACGATTGGACCGGTAATCTGCTAATCCGCCTTGCCCGCAGCATGGCGAGCAAAGCGAGCCATGCATGGGGACACAGTGCACTAATTGGAGTTCCCGGTCACTCTACGAAGAAAACGACACCAAAAAAAAAATTAAAAACCCATGTCAACCTTTCTCCATGTCGACCTTTTGCCCATGTCGACCTAAGGTGTGTCGACAAATTGGTGGCGACCTAAGGTGTGTCGACCTTTTTGTTGTCGACCTGGAGTCCCAGACCCCACACAGGTTTGCTCACATACGTGTAACTGGGAGCTGTGAAAAACAAAAATAAAGCATCTGCCACAAAATATGTAAATAAAAATGCAATAAAAAAATGGAAAAAAAGCAACCCACGAGATTTTCACTAAATAAGTCTTTAGACTCCGTGGAAGGGGAAAATATCCAATCTTGATCCTGTGGTATACACCAGTTTATTTGCATCCTAGCATTAAATCCAAGATTATCTTAATCCCTGAAAATGGAAAAGGGGGAACAATTTTGGAGGCTTGAACGCCTAGTTTTTCAGTTTGTCCAGTAATGTGGTAATTCATTAAACATTTGCTTGGTTGAAGTCCTTTCTGTTCCACACCAATATACGAGTGGAGGTGAAAGCCTGTGTGTTGTTCCTGATTGCATGTGCCTCTCTAATTTTTAATCACCTTCTTGACACTGTCCTCTTCCTCTTGCCTCTTCTCATAAGTCATCAAATATGGAGGTGGTATGTTTGTAGCTAGCTATGATTCTGAGAACTTGGCAAACTTTTTCCTGGGGGACCACCTGTCGCTGAAATGATGGGTTTATTAAACTGTGCATGTCCTGTTATAACAACATAAGGGTGGGGGGGTTGGGCAAAGACATCTTTTTTTCTTTGCATTATGTGCTGTTTGGGGCCTAGTTTTTAAATCTGCCATCCTGTCTGCCACTGCAGTGCCACTCCTAGATGGGTCAGGTGTTTGTGCCGCACACTTGTGTCTCTTAGCTTAGTCATCCAGCGACCTCATTGCAACCTTTTGGCCTAAAAACAACATTGTGAGGTGTTCAGAATAGACTAGAAATGGAAATTAATGTTATTGAGGTTAATAATACCATAGGATCAAAATTACCCCCAAATTCTGTGATTTTAGCTGTTTTTATGTTTTTTTCAAAAATCATCCAGATCCAAAACCAAAACTCGAAAGGGTGGTTTTGGCAAAACCAATCCAGATCCAAAACACGAGCGGGGATGCAGGTCCAAAACCAATACACAAAACCCGAAAAATGTCCGCCGCACATCTCTATAATTGGCAAAGTCAACCTCAATTGTTTTGGTTCAGATTTGGCTTTTGGTTCGGTTTTGGTTTCCTTTAAAATTGATAAAAATTGCATTAAAAAAGACCCAAAAATTATAAAAATTTATAAACACATCACAATTGATAAACACTAATTAAAATCGATAAACATTGTAAAACAAACAATCAAATAAGCAAAAAAAAAATCGATTGACATTGATTTAAAAAAAAATTTAAATAAAATTCCAGAACTTACAGTATCCGGAAAGCAATGAAAATAAATTTCGCATCTAATATCTATTTATCTACATATTGTAAAAGTAACGACTGTTCATTTTGAGCAACCAATGGGCGTAGGATAGAAAAAGTCTGCAAATCCTATTAGATCATCCCCAGGGTGCCATCCAATAAAAACGCAGGAATGTTCAGGCTAGCGGACCCGGGGGTTTATGGCGGCCTGGGTCAACGTTTTATGGTGGGAGAAAGTGCAACTGTACAGGTTTTACATTTCCAGTCATTTCTTATTTTATGCTTGTATGGCTGGGAATTAATGAGAAGGCACAGGGGGAAATCTATATGTATATCCTGGGATAAGATCACAGAGCAGATGGAGGAAAATTCAGAAAGCAGACCTGTAACATCTGGGGGGATCGGGCAATGTCTGCTAAGTGGTGCGAGTACACCTGCCACCTGGACGCATTCTGCTGCTTCACAGAGGAGGGATAGTAATTTGAAATAAGTCGGAGATTACATGACAAACAAATCCAATTTGAAACAACAGTTGGTTTAATAATGGAGCATTGTAATATAATTAAATATAAAAAAAAAGATAATAGGATAAATTTACTAAAGGTCGAGTTTGGATTTTTGTTTGTTTCCAAAATCCAGCACTAGGCTGAACCAGCCGGGAGCATAACACTATAGCAGGAAGAAACACATAACATTATCCAGCCCCAAACTGGTCAGGTCCAGGACTGAAATCACTCGGGAAGTTGGGACCCCCTCCCAAAATATATAATAATGATGTCCCGCTCTCAAAGTACAACCGGCACTGCAATGGTGGTAGTGGATGCACGGTTAAGGGTTAATAAATAATTTGTACTATTTTTAACAGGCCCACCAAGCCTGCCCTGGTATGAAGAACTTGTAGAACCATAAGTGTCAGCATGCCTGGACATTAGGGGCCTAGTGAGACTTGTAGGCTGCCTGTAAAAAAAATACAGGTTGAGTATCCCTTATCCAAAATGCTTGGGACCAGAAGTATTTTGGATATCGGATTTTTCTGTATTTTGGAATAATTGCATACCATAATGAGATATCATGGTGATGGGACCCAAGTCTAAGCACAGAATGCATTTATGTTTCATATACACCTTATACACACAACCTGAAGGTCATTTTAGCCAATATTTTTAATAACTTTTTGCATTAAACAAAGTTTGTGTACATTCACACAATTCATTTATGTTTCATATACACCTTATAGGCACAGCCTGAAGGTCATTTAATACAATATTTTTAATAACTTTGTGCATTAAACAAAGTTTGTGTACATTGTGCCATCAGAAAACAAAGGTTTCACTATCTCAGTCTCACTCAAAAAATTCAGTATTTCGGAATATTACGTATTTCGGAATATTTGGATATGGGATACTCAACCTGTTTAACGGATTGTAGGACGGATTACTTCATACCACAACTAGTAGGAAATTCCTAACTAGGAGAGCCACGGGGCTTACCAATCATTCACTGTGAACGGCAGTCTTTGGAGTCAGATCATGTAACCAACTTCATCACTGTCTTCCCAGTCTGTCCAGTCAGCCCAATCAGATTACACTTTTAATGAGATGGTTAATTAACAGAATTCCCACAGAGGGATGTTAAGCAGCTTTAAATGAAGAGCGGTTCCGGCTGACTGGCCATTTTTACTTGCTGACATGGGACAGGTGTTTTAGTTAGTGTTAGATCTGTCATCGGGCAGTCATAAGGCCCAGCGCGTCCTGTTGCACTGCCCTAGGTGCCCGAAGGCTTTCTGCCTCCTGGCACAGCTGTCTGAGGGCTGCACTGGGTCACAGGACAGATTAGGAGATGAAGGACTGTGAGGCGCAGGCAGATATTGCTGGGCGCCCATGTTTTACAGGAGCAGGTATATTGATGGAAGATAGTTCAGCTGTAGTTGACAATGGTCCTCATTCCGAGTTGTTCGCTCGTTAGCTGCTTTTAGCAGCATTGCACACGCTAAGCCGCCGCCCTCTGGGAGTGAATCTTAGCTTAGCAGAAATGCGAACGAAAGATTATCAGAATTGCGAATAGAAATTTCTTAGCAGTTTCTGAGTAGCTCGAGACTTACTCCTACACTGCGATCAGTTCAGTCAGTTTCGTTCCTGGTTTGACGTCACAAACACACCCAGCGTTCGCCCAGGCACTCCCCCGTTTCTCCAGACACTCCCGCGTTTTTCCCTGAATCGCCGGCGTTTTTCCACACACTCCCATAAAACGGCCAGTTTCCGCCCAGAAACACCCACTTCCTGTCAATCACACTACGATCAGCAGAACGATGAAAATACCTTGTTACGCCGTGAGTAAAATACCAAACTTTTGAGCAAATTTACTTGGCGCAGGCGCACTGCGAACATTGCGCATGCGCAGTTTGCGACTAATCGCACCATAGCGAAAAAAAATAACGAGCGAACAACTCGGAATGACCCCCCATGTTTCAAATAATTTCCAGGCGTGACACGCAGGTTCTGAGCGGATACAACGATAACAGCAACGTTTCACCAACTTTAAAAAGTGGCCGTAATTTATTAGTTTTAGAATATATTTATATAATCGCCATATTCGGTGCAGCTGTACATTCTAGGGACTTTATTCAGGCACGTCAGTCACTGCCCCAGTGGCGCTAACATTCTAATTCCACCTGACGTGCGCACAAACACACCAAGGCCCAAATATAGTACTCTGAGAGTTGCAGGCACTGGTTTTGGCAGTCTAGCTGCTAGATTTAAAGCAGCAATATTTTAAAAGGCAAAACCAACCAGATTTTGACATTTACAGTATTGCTGCTTTAAATCAAGCGGCTTCATCGGTGAAATCACGCTGGTGCCTGCAATTCGCAGGCTTTTACATATGGGCCCCAAAGTGATTCAGTTGGCTCTTAGTAGCAGTTGGCTCTCAATTTATAAACACATAAATAAGTGACCCAAAGTGGGGCTGGTATCATGGGACCACCTGAGCAGTGGCAACTTGTCGTGGCTGGTGGCTCACCATGCATTTGCAAATGTATGCAACTAAGATCTATGCATTCCTCTTTTATTATGTATTTCTTTATGTGTGGTTTTTTTTTTGTCTGGATTTAACCACTCCCTTACATGCTACCACTCTGTGTCTAGCTGACCTACACAATGTGGGACATTTCTATCTATTAAATAGCTGAAATAAAGCTGATTTCTCAGTGTCATTTACTGTGATATGTTGGTGTTTTCGCACTGTTTCAGCGGATTGATCATTTAGAAATAGGATGCATAAAATCTGCCTAAGAGCACACATTTCCTACCAGGGGTGCAGAACTTTCCAGCAGAGTACAGGGAAAGTGACAGCGATGTCATTCTATAGAGGAATGTGACAGGTCTGAGCTAAATCTGGTTCCCTCATGACTGCATTGCCTACTGATATAATTGCACCATGCAGAAACTGTACTTATTTCTTAACTCTTTCTCCTCTAAATTAATCTTGATGCATTAAATCTCCAACAAGAGAGACTAATCCTTTATCAGAAAATCCCGCACCATGCTACGCTGCTTGTGTTTCATTACTGCACAAATTATTTAACAAGTAAAGTTCTAACATTGTGGCATAACACTAATCTGAATAGCAATTTACTTAGTATTTCTTAAAAGCTTAGAACTGATATAATGCATTATGGTTATTTGTACTATTGTAACAATAATTGTTATCATAAAACTATTACTCTATTCATGATCAACTATGAAGAAGTGTTTTTTACTAGAACATCTATAAGAAATAATGATTCAATTACAGGGTTTTCATGGGCAACTTCTCCACTGGCTCATTTCTCCACACTTTTCACTGTTTCATTAAAAGGACATCGGAGTCACCATCTGGGTTTTAAAAAAATCTGGCCAGTAGACCTTACCAAAGTTTCCAGTCTCATCCTTCTTGACCTGTCAGCTGCCTTTGACCAACCTCTCCTACTTCAAACCTTCTATTCCTTTAGGCTTCATGATACTGCCCACTCATGGTGGTCCTCCTACAGTAACTCCTAGATGTCTCAGAGCTTTCTTAACCTTATCACGCCTAACACTGAGCTTATCCCTATCCCTCCAAGTACCCTTTTACCCTCCCACCTCACTCTTTCGATATCTAACATTATCATCTTGCTGGTCCTCCAAGTCCACTGCCAGGCTGTAACCCTTGACTCCACTCATTCCTCCACACCTACATTCATACTACCTCTAAAGCCTGCTGCTTTCACCTTCACAACATTTCCAGGATAATACCATTCCTCACAATGGAGGCTTCCAAATTTCTTATTCACGCTCTTGTCATCCCCCATGGATGTCTCAGTAGCCCTGCCTGTAAGAAACACTTATCTGGTAGGATGAGATTTATTTTTGAGTTTAAGTTGTGTTTTAATAAGTAATGTAAATAAGAAAGCGGTAGAGTTGGCTGCAGGTTTTATCTGATAAAGAACTGGGCTAAGTTATGTGCCACAATGAAGGCTCCCATTATGACTAGATTACCATTTTTGCCTAATGTACTGTAGTTACTGTTTTCAATTAGCAAAATTGGGGAGTTTCAATTATGTAGGTTTAAATGAAGGAGTGTATAATCCCTATAATCTTTCACATCCCTCATCTCTTCTATTGCGCTTGGCGCAGCTGAAAAACAGGATGGCCAGAACAACTTAAAAAAAAAAATGTTTGTGCTGTTAGCAAATGAAGAGAAAGAGTTGTCATAAAACTTAGTTGTGTTTAAACTGACGATCTCTGTCCACTGGACCCCACTATAGCTGCAGTGTGCAGGTGTATCGCTATAGAGCCTGTCGTTGGTGAATTAAAACCTGTAACATTACAGAACTTTGTTTGACTTCCATAATTTCAGCATTTTCATACAGTGTATCCTTCTGCAACTCCTGTGACGGGTTACGTATTAATAAACTGACATTTTTCTGTCTCATACTTGCTGCAAATCTGAGAGCTAGGATATATGTTGGCTGGTATCCGGACTCCAGGTCGACAGCACAAAGGTCGACACACCTTAGGTCGACGCCAATTGGTCGACACATCGTAGGTCGACATGGACAAAATGTCGACAGGAACAAGGTCGACATTGAAAAAGGTCGACATGAGTTTTTCACAATATTTTTATTTTTTTGAACCTTTTCATACTTAACGATCCACGTGGACTACGATTGGAACGGTAAGGTGTGCCGAGCGAAGTGGTAGCGGAGCGAAGGCACCATGCCCGAAGCATGGCGAGCCATGCGAGGGAACACGGTGCACTAATTGGGGTTCCCGGTCAATCTACGAAGAAAACTACACCAAAAAAACATAAAAAACTCATGTCAACCTTTTTCCATGTCGACCTTGTTCCTGTCGACCTTTTGTCCATGTCGACCTTTTGTCCATGTCGACCTAAGGTGTGTCGACCAATGGGCATCGACATAAGGTGTGTCGACCTTTGTGCTGTCGACCATGTTGGCTTAACAGAAGATAAGAAAAGTGCAGCTCGGTGATTTAGGCTCTCCCAGTGGGCAGCTGGTGCACCAAACCCAGGCTCACTCTACCCTGCACCAATGTAACAATCTGAGGGTGCACACATTCTCCATGCACTCCTAGGAATCAGGAAAAGGGATCCAGTGATGCTGTGATTAAGTAATAAAGAAAATAATAAGAATATTTCTTTGTAACAGGCATGGTCAGTGTCGGCATGAAAGGCCCACCGGGGGAATGCAGTGGTAGAGGCCCATATTTAGGGGTGTGGCCAGTCTCCAGAGGGGGTGTGGCCAGCTGCCATATATGTTTGCCTAACCGGTAGAGGGTGTATGAGCTGGGGTTTTTGATAAATATATATAGAAACTTACCGATAGCACATGCATGATAAATAGCGTACCATGTGGATGTGCATGTGGAGGCGATAAATCATATAAAATTCACCTGTGAAACTCAGTTCTTGTTATCCTGGACTGCACGTCTGCATTGTTACAGTAAATCACTCTTTACAACACAATCTAAAAAGCCCAGCTCACAGTATACTATGATAAGCACTACCATACACCCTATACACCAACAGTATACTGTATAAAGGCCCTCATTCCGAGTTGATCGCTAGCTGCCGTTGTTCGTTGCGCAGCGATCAGTTAAAAAAATGGTAAAACTGCGCATGCGTATGCACCGCAATGCGCACGCGCCCCGTACGGGTACAAAGAGCATTGTGGTTTTGCACAGGTTCTAGCGACGCTTTCAGTCGCACAGCCGATCGCAAGGAGATTGAAAGAAAGTGGGAGTTTCTGGGTGTCAACTGACCGTTTTCTGGGAGTGTTTGGAAAAATGCAGGCGTGGCCGGGGGTTTGCTGGGCGGGTGTCTGACGTCATTACCGTGTCACTCGTTGCAGCAATCATCGCACAGGATAAGTAACTACAGGGCTGGTCTTGTTTTGCACAAAATGTGTTTGCAGCCGCTCAGCTGCACAGGTGTTCGCACTCCTGCAAAGCGAAAATACACTCCCCCGTGGGCGGCGACAATGCGTTTGCACGGCTGCTAAAAGTAGCTAGCGATCAACTCGGAGTGAGGGCCTAAGCCAGCATGAAGCAATTATGCAAGTTATGCAGAATTTCACTGTAAAGGTACCTGGAACATACTTACCGACTTCTGGGCTGCTCTCTCCGGGAGAGAGCAGCCCGTCGGCTCAGCAGGGGGGGCTGGCAGTCAGGTGACGCGCAAGGGGGGCGGGGCGGAGGCGGAACGGGGCGTGGCTTTTGGAACGCATCGTTTAAGCCACGCCCCCCGCTGTGTAATGCCGCAATTACCGGCATTATACAGCAGGGGGCGTGGTTACGATGACGCGATTCAACAAGAATCGCGTCATCGCCTGCCCAGACCGCCCACTTTACTCGTTAAGTGGGTGGCGGGCAGGGGGTGACCCCCGTAAATCGGGATACTTGCCTGCTCTTCCGGGAAGCCGGGAGGGTCACCCGTTTTTCGGGAGCCTCCCGGCCATTCCGGGAGGGTAGGCAAGTATGACCTGGAATCTGTAGACTCTGTCAGTGTTATCATAGACCCATTATATGTCTAGACGTCTTATATAGTGTTTGCATGAAGCAACATTGGCTACATCTGAAATCCCGCCCTGTGCGGCTGAGCGCTATTGAAGCATAATGTCAGGTTTGTAACCCAAATGTATAATTAGGCGTCAGGGTTGCGGTGTTTGGAACTGGGAGAAACCTTAATTTCCTTTTGTAGTCCTTTCTGAGATGTTGGATGGCATTCCTTTATCCTCGGCATCAGAGCCGGCCCTAACCAATATGATGCCCTAGGCAAGATTTTGGCTGGTGCCCCCTAGCACCGCCGCTAGTTCTGCAGGAGATGCCTGGCATGAGTCAGCTGGCAGCTCTGCTAACGTCGGGCGTCTTTTGTTTATGAAAATGAATCTTATTTGCATTACTATGTGACTAGGATGCACAAGCAGCTTCTGCTGATTTAAATGATATGCAGCATGTCTATATTCTGTGTGTGACTGCGGCTGTATCTGCATACGAAGTGCTACATTACACTGATTTCCAGGAATACACTGCAACGTAGCATTTCGTATGCAGATACAGCCGCAGTCACACACAGAATATAGGCATGCCGCATATCATTTTAATCAGCAGAAGCTGATTGTGCCCCTAAGCATACCAAACGCCCTAGGCCTAGGCCTAGTTTGCCTATGCCTAAGGCCGGCATCCACTTTCTAAGTATTATCTCAGGAAATCCCATCCATGTTTCTGAGTGCGGCCTTCGGCGACCTGTGGTCTGCGATAGATGGGAATGGAATTGCATATTATGATATTCCTCTGGTGACTCCTGGCTTGCTTTATCTGGTGCAGCCATCTCTTATTTAATGAGGAATAAAGACACACGTGGAATTACATCTCTGGGAACTTCCGTACATGAGTGACGTGGACTGGGGATGCCTGCAGAATCTGTCTATCATCAAATTTCTGCCAGACGTGGTGGCTATGAGGACTGTAATTAGTTTCAGCATATATAGGTAGGTAGCCGGGTCACTGTTTCTGAAACACATCTGATTTTTATTTTATTTCCTCCAGATCCGGCCTCTGAATCAGCCACTTTAAGCTGCAGCTGTGTTAGCTCCAAATCCTTTTTCTCATCAACCTCTACTAAAGAGTTATGTGATTTGACAAATTCGTCAAATTGTATTTCTAGATGGGGTGTGCGCGCTCTCATCTCTTCCCCGAGCAATTTAATAGGAGCAGAAGTAGCAGAGATGGCCTTGGATTCTGTTAATTGGGAGGGTAACAGTGACTGGCTCTCCCTCATTATATGTAGATTCATCACCTGAGGCTGTTTGGGAAGTGAGAGAGCGGAAATCTGACTGGCGCCTTGGTAAGGGCCTGTCTGTGTGGAGTTTGTATATTCTCCCCATGCTTGCATGGGTATCCTCCGGGTACTCCGTGGGTTTCCCTCCTGGTACTCCTGTTTCTCCTCACACTCCAAAAATACACTGGTAGGTTCATTGGCTGCCTGATAAAAACCCAAAATAATCCCAGCGTTTAAGTGTGTGCGTGTATTTAGGTCAGGCTAGATGAGCTTTTTATCTTAGCAAATTCTATGGGGTCTATTTTTTTTTTATATACTGTACAGGTATATCCAATTTCCCTTTTCAGGTGTCACTGTGATGTGGATATGTTAATGCTACAGGTAAGCAGGTTTGTTAATTAAACATAGTATTTACTGTACTGAGATAAAGCTCAGCCACTATAGCACAAGGCTGATTGGGAAAGGGTCCATGCAGCACAATTGCAGGCCTGCTCCGCCTCAGGAATCTATTTTTAATATGGAGAGAATGATCATCTGAGTTTACTATACAGGTAATTTTACTAATCTGGTGTTAATACGTCTCTTGTGTTTCAGGTCCGGAGCTGTTCTTTGTCACAGCGGGTGTGGCGGTTACTTCACAATGACAAGACGGAAGTGTAATGACACTAGTCACTGTTGTGAGGTAACGTGTGTCACACATCGTGGATTTACCTGTGAAATCAGAACTGTTACCACCGAGTGGCAGTTGGAAGCTGCTAAGGAATGGCCGCTGTGTGGTTATACTGTACATGGGTGACATTGTCAAGTAACTGCGTCATCAAACATTGTTTATGGATTCTATTAATAAAGTTACAGTGAATGTGTCTATATTTTATAAATGCTGTTGTTCAAACTCATTTGCCTCCCATCGTTACATAATAACGTGTGTGGGGTTATTTGTGGCTCGTATCTAAAACATCCACTCAGTCCACGATCTGCTCAGGAGTCAGACTGATGAAGCAGTAACCTGTGATGTCCTGGCCCCATAGACATATCAGCCTCTCCTGGGATAGCGTTCCTCCATGTATATACACTTGCAGAATCATGAACAGAACATCTCTGGGCCACAAGCAACCTCTCCTAACATTATTATAACCCACATCTGGTTCTGGCTGCCCGCACTGCGATAATGCAGGAGATATCGGAGCACAGAGCCAACATGGCACCACGTGTGTTACCAGAACTGGTAGAATCATTATCAGGATGGTCACCTGCTGTTCCATAATGTATGACTCCCTTAGGAGGCGGCCTGGCAGACGTCTGAGACAGGTCGAGAGAGGTAAAGTACCATCCAATCAGCTCCTGTCAAGTTACATGCTGTGTTTGACAAATGGCAGTTACTGTAGGAGCTGATTGGCTGGATCTTTATCTCTCTCCACTTTGTCTATTTTCAAGGCTTAGTAAATCAACCCCTAAGGATCTAATAAGGTTTGAGGTAACAATACTGTTAAAAAAGGGGCGGGCTATTATATGTCTCTATGTCACCCCAATCTAGGGAACACACACACAGAGTGACAGAGGTGTGATGACGGGTTCAGTATGATTTACCGACGGACACAACACCAACGGTGAAAATCCCGACAGCCACCGACCGACAGTCAAAATACTCACATTCATTATGCTGACACTTCCAAAATGTCGACAGTCAGAATACCGACATTTGGAATTAAATGTTTTTTGTGTGTCAATGTTGACGTAGGTCGACACGGACACTGTGTAAGTGTACCGCGTCCCCCTGCATGGCTCGTGTACCGCGTTCTCCTGCATGGCTCGTGTACCGCGTCCCCCATGCATGGCTCATGTACCGCATCCTCCTGCATGGCTCGCTGCGCTCACTACTATTATATCCCCCCTCCAGGTCTACTGGGATTGTAAAGTATGAAAAGTCTGTTTTAGGGCAAAAATTCCTTAAAAACGCATGTCGGAATTTTGACATGTCGGCATTTCAAATGTCGGTATTCTAAGTTGGCATTTTGAACATGTCGGCATAATGGATGTCGGTATTTTGACCGTGTCAGTATTTTGACTGTCGGTCAATGGCTGTCGGGATTATGACCGTCGGTATTGTGTCCGTCGGTAAATCAACTGCTACCTGTGATGACACAATGAAACCTTCACCAAGCCCCTGCTTCAGATCCCCTAGAAGCAAAGTCTGGTTATCGGGCATGTTGGTTGGGTGGTATTCAGTTTGCCGGCTGTTGGGATCCCGGCGCTCAGTATAGCGGCGACGGAATCCCGAGACCTTTTCTCCCTCTTGGGTGTCCATGACCCCCCTGGAGGGAGAATAAGGTGGCGTATGTAGCAAGGGGCTCATTTGCGCCGCCCAGCTGTCGGTATGCCGGCATACCATACTACACCCTGTTGGTCAGTGCAGTCAGAAGATGATCTTTACCCCAGTGATGTTGGCAGTGATACGTGGTTAGTTACGGGCAGCTACAAGAGCTGGTGGTGGCTGAGGAGAAAAGGTGGACATGAGAGAGATAGAAAATAATATTATGGCTGAGGGATGTTTGTCACCACGTCCGCCCGTTGTCCTGTCCTATCGCCAATAGTTCTGTAAATGTTTGATTTAGCAGAATCTGCTGCTGCAGCTGAATGAGGGCCATTATCGTTAAGCATCTCTTTCCCTGGTAATAACATAATAACGTTCATTGTTGCTGCACCCTTGTAATAAGTGCTCTACAGCGAGTGCTCTCTGCATGCTAAATCCTCGCTGACTGCCCTCACACAGAACTAATAACCGTTCTGTGTGATCAGCTTCATGCAAGCAGCTGAGAGATGTGACGGGAATCATGGTGATACATTGGGCCTGACACAGAGTTGTATGTAAACCTGATGGTGTACGTACAAATCTGGCGTTTATGAATTGGCGCAGGTGCTGCGCTGTGCATGCTCCAATCTGTGTCTGCGATCTCGCTTGCAGTGCTCCAAAGCCGCTGCATGACTGACATGCTGGGAACATTTTGGAGGCGGAGCAAAGGTGGTGACGGAGGCCATTTTTGTAGGCATACCGAGGACAGGATTTGAGATTTGATACTATCCAACTTTCTAGCTAAATTCTGGCATTTATAGAGTGATTAGTGGAACATATAGCACGGGTACTCCGGAGCCATGTAGGGCCACAGTGTCAGACTGGGGCATGAAGGACCCACCGGGGAAATGCAGTGATAGGGGCCCATACTTAGGGGTGTGGCCAGCCTACAAAGGGGGTGTGGCCAGCCTCCACAGAGGCTTGAAATACACAATAGTCTATTGCATTGTAATGCAACATATCTACCATGTATAATACAAGTGCACAGCCTTAAACCTGATCCCTAGAGGAAGGAGTGGGCACTCAGGCAGTGGGGCCTACCGGTGGTTTCACCTGTACCCCTGTGGGCCAGTCTGACCCTGTAGGGCCACCTCACAGACCCAGCCATTCACTCCAGGTGTACTAGCTGTTGGGAGCTGCCATGTTAATGGCCAATGTACAAACACTACTGGAGTGAGAGTGACTGTGGGAGCGTATCCGGCTGCTCCTTACGCCACCGCTCTGGTCACTCCAAGGTGAGAGCGGCAGAGAGATAAAAGAACTCAGGTAGTAGCTGAATCTCTGCCAGGGAAAGCAATGCAGTAAATCAGCCCACACTGACAGCTCCATTCCACCAGGAACATCCTGTCTGCCTGGCCCCAACAGTCCCACCAGCCGTAGCAAGGAACCGCAGCTCATATCCCTCTGAAATGCAATCATAAAGCCTATTTATTATATACCAAGCTTCAAAAAACTAATTGCATTGGCACGTGGAAATGAGTATTAATTACGCAGAATACGGGTCTGTGACATTACCTGTCTGCACTGTCCTCTCCGGATGAAGTGGGGCCTTTTCTTAATAAACCGTTCTGCACGCGGATTAATTAGACTGAAGTGGATTTGGAAAAAGTGTATGAAGACTTCTGCACCATGTATCTTTGTTAAGCACGGAGTAAATATTCTGAAAAGTAGTCATGTTTGCACTGGAATAAGACTGCGGAGTTCTATTTATATTTGACTTAAATCTGCTGTACTGTAGCCGGTGGCAACAGGTTAAACGCACTGTAATTTGCTGTATTAAAAGGTAAATGATTGATGTAGCTTATTATATCAGCCGCTTGCGGCGTGCTGTACAAGGAAATGTGTCGGCTCTATCTCGTTTCCACAACACTTTTGCCTAGCTTGCAACAATTGTCATGAATTTGCGCACAGGTGCAAAGCTTCGGGTGCGTCTGAAGGTCTGGTCCGCTGAGGACCGGTGTTTGCATCAGCTGACTGCGCTAACGGCTCTTATCTAATTGATTGTATCAGTTATCAATATGGGGGGTGTACCAAGCCGTGGACAGTGATAAAGTGGAGAGAGATAAAGGGGGTAATTCCAAGTTGATCGCTCGCTGCCGATTTTCGCAGCGCAGCGATCAGGCAAAAAAATGGCAAAACTGCGCATGCGTATGCACCGCAATGCGCACGCGTTTCGTACGGGTACAAAGAGCATCGTTGCTGTGCAATGCTTCTAGCGACGAATCCATTCGCACAGCCGATCGCAAGGAGATTGACAGGAAGAGGGAGTTTGTGTGTGTCTAGGCGTTTGCAGGGCGGGTATCTGACGTCAATTGCGGGACCTCCGTCGCTAGAATCATCGCACAGGATAAGTAACTACAGGGCTGGTCTTGTTTCGCATTCTTGCAAAGCTAAAATACACTCCCCCGTGGGCGACGACTATGCGTTTGCACGGCTGCTACAAGTAGCTAGCGAGCGATCAACTCGGAATGAGGGCCTATGTACTAATACTTGGAGAGAGATAAAGTGGACTGAGATAAAGTATCAGCCAATCAGCTCCTAACTGCCATGTTACAGGCTTCAAAGAAACGTCTTATCATTTGAAGATTTGCTACATCTGTTGCCAAATGATGTTCCAGTGCAAGAAATGCTGAAAGATGTTGAAGTATAAATGACTGACACGTAGGATCACAGTACAGCGGTCACCTATATTCTGTAGTGAAGCTACAGGAGCTGATGTACAGTGTTATATCTCACTGAGGTATCAGGGGAAAGTTATAGGCTTTACAAGGTCTGGATTATTTTTTGACTAACTAGAAATCACACCCGGTGCCACATCTACGCCCCAGATTAGCATCTAGCACCCAGCTCGCCTGACCAGGAGATAATCCTTATATATTGTGATTGCGTCGCCAAGATGGCACTTTGGCAGATTTGGGGACTGACTCAGTACTGTAGAACTGTCCAATTTCTATCCTGCTTTGTACCTGGGGTACAGATTGTATTGAGTAAGTGTTTCATCTCTTTTAGAGGCCGATCTATCACCATCCCCATCCTCAGATGTGATAATATCAGCCAAACTCGCGATGCGATTATTGCATACATCGCATGGATGTATCATTGTTCGCACGCAGGGACAGAGCTTGTGAGAAAGCTCTGTCCCTGCAAACGCCCTCTGCAGCATTATCAGAAAAAATAACCCGATGTCCTGTGTGCATGCACTGCTGTCTGTCGCTACCGCTGCCGGGGTCCCCTCCATCACGAGTCGACCACCCCCGCGCTGCGCTGACACTCCCCACCGGTAATTATACACAGCTAGACCACCTAGAGGAAAACAATTACAGGGTGCCTCCTGCAACATGGGTAGTGAGAGGAGAGTAGGTGACCAAAACATTAAGTCACAGATCTGTAAGCATCTTGCCGAAACCACACCACCGTATGAACCAGGCTGGTGGATACAAGAAGACATCACCCCAGCAACAAGCCTTCTGCTTGGGACAGTACTGAGTTGATGTTATGGCTCCTGTTGGACTGGTCATGGTTTTTTGTAGTTTGGATCTTCAAGTTTCAAAGATCTTCATTCAGTTTAACTTTTCTTTTTTTCTATGTAAATGTTGATTGAGCAAATTGTATTTATGAGATAAATAAGCCATAACAGCGAGTGGTCTCCATTACACCGGTATTTGTATGCCCCTAAAGATGCATCTGGAGGTATGTGATGACTTCCTATTTAGGTCAAAGAGGTAATTTTATCAGGTAAAAAAAAAAAAGTCCCTGCAGAAGCCTGTTTTGTTATATTAGGGTAACTCTAACAATAAACCTAACACTACCGCCCCCCCCCCCCCCCCCCAATGCCTGACCCTAATTCTCTACCTGGTGCCTAACCCTCCTCCAAGTGCATAACCCTAACCCTCACCCTGGTGCTTAAAACTCACCCTAGTGCCTATCCCTATCCCTCACCCTAGTTCCTAACTCTAACCCTAGTGCCTAACCCTAACCCTCACCCTAGTGTCTAACCCTCACCCTAGTTCCTAACTCTAACCCTAGTGCCTAACCCTAACCCTCACCCTAGTGTCTAACCCTCACCCTAGTGTCTAACCCTCACCCTAGTGTCTAACCCTCACCCTAGTTCCTAACTCTAACCCTAGTGCCTAACCCTAACCCTAGTGTCTAACCCTCACCCTAGTTCCTAACTCTAACCCTAGTGCCTAACCCTAACCCTCACCCTAGTGTCTAACCCTCACCCTAGTGTCTAACCCTCACCCTAGTGTCTAACCCTCACCCTAGTTCCTAACTCTAACTCTAGTGCCTAACCCTAGTGTCTAACCCTAGTGCCTAGCCCTCACCCTAGTGTCTAACCCTTGTGCCTAACCCTGTCCCTCACCCTAGTTCCTAACCCTCACCCTAGTGCCTAAACCTAACCCTTACCCTAGTACCCAACCCTATACCGAGTGCCTAACCATATCCCTCACCCTAGTGCCTAACCCTATCCCTCACCCTAGTGCCTAACCCTCTCCCTAGTGCCTAACCCTATCCCTCACCCTAGTGCCTAACCCTGACCCAAGTACCTAACCCTATCCCTCACCCTAGTTCCTAACCCTCAGCCTTGTGCCTAACCCTAACCCTCGCCCTAGTGCCTAACCCTCACCCTAGTGCCTAACCCTCACCCTAGTGCCTAAACCTAACCCTCAAAATCATGAAAAGCAATGTAGACTGAAATTCTGTTGACCATTTGAGTGTTGACTTTTTGATCCTGTAAAACTTTTAACCCTGTCGACCTAAGTCACTGTTGACCAATTACCTGTTGAACTTTTGATCCTGTTGACGTACTGGCTGTCACTGTTACTGTTGATCTACCAACCGGATACCAGCATGGCACTGACCTTCCCCTGTTGGCAACTACCGTCTTTATGTGCTAATCTACACACTTCTTACATCAACAGACGCATGACATCACAAAGTGGCATTTACGCCGCCTCTTTCGAACACACAGATGATCACATTTACAAACATCTGGAAATGTTGGTTGACCCGATGATCAGCATTTGGTTAAATAAAACCACGTTTCACAGTTTGCAGCAACATAAAAGATTCTGATTTGGAACATGATTCCCGGTGGTTCAAATTAATTTGTGAACAAAGTGTTGAAAGTTGACTTTTGTCTCTTGCTGGCTTCTAGAGAGCTCTGGCAGAGTGGTAAGCTGCCGTCTAGTAGTTATACCGGTATATATCGCTTACTGTGACAATGCAATATGTTCAGTAAATGATCACCTGAGGCTCTTGTGGGCTCTGAATGCTGACAGGTGATAGCAGACAGAGGCATAAAATATGGTGTTTGGTGGAGAGAATAAGAGAGAGAGCTCCTGAACGCAGGCTTAGAAGTGACTGCGGGAAGAGGGAATGTGTCTGCTCTTTTAAGGTCTCACCTGAAAAATGAATTTTAATATGTGTCAAGTTGTGTTGTGCGGATGTAAAAGCCGCTGGATGCCGAGCAGGGGGAGAGGCAGGTGATTTAATCACCAGGCAGCCAGGAGGGACAGAACACAAATGTAATTCAATCATCCCGTAAAAATAACATGAAATACTGTAGTGCTCAGTTGGAGACATGGTTGAATACTAATAGAACCCGTTTACTGGGAGACAGACTTGCAGATTATATTATAAAATCAGGATATTGTCATTCAATTATAAAGCAACGTTAAATAGGCAGAAATGTTTACCAACAAAGAAAAACAAGAGGTGGCCGGATGCCCAACACAGATGCTGGAGGTCCACCACTTTCTATAAAACAAAACAGACTTCTTCACCAAACCAGGCCTAGTCTCATCCTAACCCTCTGTTCCACGCTCACTGTCTACCCCATCTGTGTCACACCTGTCTGTCTGCCCCGCCCCTATAGAATGTAAGCTCTCATAAGCAGGGCCCTAGGCCCACATGTGCTTATCCTTCTCTCATCAAGGGCAAGATGTACTAAAGGGAAAATGCGATAAAACCCCTGTTTTATTGCATTTTCGTATGTACTAACACCCGGCCGCCACGTTTTCGCTCATGAGGGTATCGCCATCTTTGGCTGCCGGCTCCTCTCTATGGGAGAGACGTCATGACAGCAGTGACCACCGTGTAACCGGTAACAGCAGGGACCACCGTGTAACCGGTAACAGCAGTGACCACCGTGTAACCGGTAACAGCAGTGACCACCGTGTAACCGGTAACAGCAGTGACCACCGTGTAACCGGTAACAGCAGTGACCACCGTGTAACCGGTAACAGCAGGAACCAACGTGTAACCGGTAACAGCAGTGACCACCGTGTAAGCGGTAACAGCAGTGACCAACGTGTAAGCGGTAACAGCACTGACCAACGTGTAAGCGGTAACAGCAGTGACCAACGTGTAACCGGTAACAGCAGGAACCACCGTGTAAGCGGTAACAGCAGTGACCAACGTGTAACCGGTAACAGCAGTGACCACCGTGTAACCGGTAACAGCAGTGACCACCGTGTAACCTAACAGCAGTGACCAGCGTGTAACCGGCAACAGTAGTGACCACCATGTAAGCGGTAACAGCAGTGACCACCGTGTAACCGGTAACAGCAGTGACCACCATGTAAGCGGTAACAGCAGTGACCACCGTGTAAGCGGTAACAGCAGTGACCACCGTGTAAGCGGTAACAGCAGTGACCACCATGTAAGCGGTAACAGCAGTGACCACCGTGTAAGCGGTAACAGCAGTGACCACCGTGTAAGCGGTAACAGCAGTGACCACCGTGTAACCGGTAACAGCAGTGACCAACGTGTACCCGGTAACAGCAGTGACCACAATGTAAGCGGTAACAGCAGTGACCACCGTGTAAGCGGTAACAGCAGTGACCACCGTGTAAGCGGTAACAGCAGTGACCACCGTGTAACCGGTAACAGCAGTGACCACCATGTAAGCGGTAACAGCAGTGACCACCGTGTAAGCGGTAACAGCAGTGACCAACGTGTAACCGGTAACAGCAGTGACCACTATGTAAGCGGACCACCGTGTAAGCGGTAACAGCAGTGACCACCGTGTAACCTGTAACAGCAGTGACCACCGTGTAAGCGGTAACAGCAGTGACCACCGTGTAAGCGGTAACAGCAGTGACCAACGTGTAACTGGTAACAGCAGTGACCACCGTGTAAGCGGTAACAGCAGTGACCACCGTGTAAGCGGTAACAGCAGTGACCACCGTATAAGCGGTAACAGCAGTGACCACCATGTAAGCGGTAACAGTAGTGACCACTGTGTAAGCGGTAACAGCAGTGACCACCGTGTAACCGGTAACAGCAGTGACCACCGTGTAACTGTTAGCAGCAGTGACCACCGTGTAAGCGGTAACAGCAGTGACCACCGTGTAAGCGGTAACAGCAGTGACCACCGTATAAGCGGTAACAGCAGGGACCACCGTGTAATCGGTAACAGCAGTGACCACCGTGTAAGCGGTAACAGTAGAGACCACCGTGTAACCGGTAACAGCAGTGACCAGCGTGTAACCGGTAACAGCAGTGACCACCGTGTAACCGGTAACAGTAGTTACCACCGTGTAACCGGTAACAGCATTCACCAACGTGTAAGCGGTAACAGCAGTGACCACCGTGTAAGCGGTAACAGCAGTGACCACCGTGTAACCGGTAACAGCAGTGACCAACTTGTAACCGGTAACAGCAGTGACCAACGTGTAAGCGGTAACAGCAGTGACCACCGTGTAACCGGTAACAGCAGTGACCACCGTGTTTAAGCGGTAACAGCAGTGACCACCGTGTAAGCGGAAACAGCAGTGACCACCGTATAAGCGGTAACAGCAGGGACCACCGTGTAACCGGTAACAGCAGTGACCACCGTGTAACCGGTAACAGCAGTGACCACCGTGTTTAAGCGGTAACAGCAGTGACCACCGTGTAAGCGGTAACAGCAGTGACCACCGTATAAGCGGTAACAGCAGGGACCACCGTGTAATCGGTAACAGCAGTGACCACCATGTAAGCGGTAACAGCAGTGACCACCGTGTAAGCGGTAACAGCAGTGACCACCGTGTAAGTGGTAACAGCAGTGACCACCGTATAAGCGGTAACAGCAGGGACCACCGTGTAATCGGTAACAGCAGTGACCACCGTGTAAGCGGTAACAGTAGAGACCGCCGTGTAACCGGTAACAGCAGTGACCAGCGTGTAACCGGTAACAGCAGTGACCACCGTGTAAGCGGTAACAGCAGTGACCACCGTGTAACCGGTAACAGTAGTTACCACCGTGTAACCGGTAACAGCACTGACCAACGTGTAAGTGGTAACAGCAGTGACCACCGAGTAACCGGTAACAGCAGTGACCACCGTGTAACCGGTAACAGCAGTGACCAACTTGTAACCGGTAACAGCAGTGACCAACGTGTAACCGGTAACATCAGTGACCAGCGTGTAACCGGTAACAGCAGTGACCACCGTGTAAGCGGTAACAGCAGTGACCACCGTGTAAGCGGTAACAGCAGTGACCACCATGTAAGCGGTAACAGTAGAGACCGCCGTGTAAGCGGTAACAGCAGTGACCACCGTGTAAGCGGTAACAGTAGAGACCGCCGTGTAACCGGTAACAGCAGTGACCAGCGTGTAACCGGTAACAGCAGTGACCACCGTGTAAGCGGTAACAGCAGTGACCACCGTGTAACCGGTAACAGCAGTGACCACCGTGTAACCGGTAACAGCAGTGACCAACGTGTAACCGGTAACAGCAGTGACCAACGTGTAACCGGTAACAGCAGTGACCAGCGTGTAACCGGTAACAGCAGTGACCACCGTATAAGCGGTAACAGCAGGGACCACTGTGTAATCGGTAACAGCAGTGACCACTGTGTAAGCGGTAACAGTAGAGACCGCCGTGTAACCGGTAACAGCAGTGACCACCGTTTAAGCGGTAACAGTAGAGACCGCCGTGTAACCGGTAACAGCAGTGACCAGCGTGTAACCGGTAACAGCAGTGACCACCGTGTAAGCGGTAACAGCAGTGACCACCGTGTAACCGGTAACAGCAGTGACCACCGTGTAACCGGTAACAGCAGTGACCACCGTGTAACCGGTAACAGCAGTGACCACCGTGTAACCGGTAACAGCAGTGACCACCGTGTAAGCGGTAACAGCAGTGACCACCGTGTAACCGGTAACAGTAGTTACCACCGTGTAACCGGTAACAGCACTGACCAACGTGTAAGTGGTAACAGCAGTGACCACCGAGTAACCGGTAACAGCAGTGACCACCGTGTAACCGGTAACAGCAGTGACCAACTTGTAACCGGTAACAGCAGTGACCAACGTGTAACCGGTAACAGCAGTGACCAGCGTGTAACCGGTAACAGCAGTGACCACCGTGTAAGCGGTAACAGCAGTGACCACCGTGTAAGCGGTAACAGCAGTGACCACCATGTAAGCGGTAACAGTAGAGACCACCGTGTAAGCGGTAACAGCAGTGACCACCGTGTAAGCGGTAACAGTAGAGACCGCCGTGTAACCGGTAACAGAGTGACCAGCGTGTAACCGGTAACAGCAGTGACCACCGTGTAAGCGGTAACAGCAGTGACCACCGTGTAACCGGTAACAGCAGTGACCACCGTGTAACCGGTAACAGCAGTGACCAACGTGTAACCGGTAACAGCAGTGACCAACGTGTAACCGGTAACAGCAGTGACCAGCGTTTAAGCGGTAACAGTAGAGACCGCCGTGTAACCGGTAACAGTAGAGACCGCCGTGTAACCGGTAACAGCAGTGACCACCGTTTAAGCGGTAACAGTAGAGACCGCCGTGTAACCGGTAACAGCAGTGACCAGCGTGTAACCGGTAACAGCAGTGACCACCGTGTAAGCGGTAACAGCAGTGACCACCGTGTAACCGGTAACAGCAGTGACCACCGTGTAACCGGTAACAGCAGTGACCACCGTGTAACCGGTAACAGCAGTGACCACCGTGTAACCGGTAACAGCAGTGACCACCGTGTAACCGGTAACAGCAGTGACCACCGTGTAAGCGGTAACAGCAGTGACCACCGTGTAAGCGGTAACAGCAGTGACCACCGTGTAACCGGTAACAGCAGTGACCAACGTGTAAGCGGTAACAGCAGTGACCAACGTGTAACCGGTAACAGCAGTGACCAACGTGTAAGCGGTAACAGCACTGACCAACGTGTAAGCGGTAACAGCACTGACCAACGTGTAACCGGTAACAGCAGTGACCAACGTGTAAGCGGTAACAGCACTGACCAACGTGTAACCGGTAACAGCACTGACCAACGTGTAAGCGGTAACAGCAGTGACCAACGTGTAACCGGTAACAGCAGTGACCAATGTGTAACCGGTAACAGCAGTGACCAACGTGTAACCGGTAACAGCAGTGACCAACGTGTAAGCGGTAACAGCAGTGACCACCATGTAAGCGGTAACAGCAGTGACCAACGTGTAACCGGTAACAGCAGTGACCACCGTGTAAGCGGTAACAGCAGTGACCAATGTGTAACCGGTAACAGCAGTGACCAATGTGTAACCGGTAACAGCAGTGACCAACGTGTAACCGGTAACAGCAGTGACCAATGTGTAACCGGTAACAGCAGTGACCAACGTGTAAGCGGTAACAGCAGTGACCACCGTGTAAGCGGTAACAGCAGTGACCACCGTGTAAGCGGTAACAGCAGTGACCACCGTGTAAGCGGTAAAGGCAGTGACCAATGTGTAACCGGTAACAGCAGTGACCAACGTGTAACCGGTAACAGCAGTGACCAATGTGTAACCGGTAACAGCAGTGACCACCGTGTAAGCGGTAACAGCAGTGACCACCGTGTAACCGGTAACAGCAGTGACCACCGTGTAACCGGTAACAGCAGTGACCAATGTGTAACCGGTAACAGCAGTGACCAATGTGTAACCGGTAACAGCAGTGACCAACGTGTAACCGGTAACAGCAGTGACCAATGTGTAACCGGTAACAGCAGTGACCAATGTGTAACCGGTAACAGCAGTGACCACCGTGTAAGCGGTAACAGCAGTGACCGCCGTGTAACCGGTAACAGCAGTGACCAGCGTGTAACCGGTAACAGCAGTGACCACCGTGTAAGCGGTAACAGCAGTGACCAACGTGTAACCGGTAACAGCAGTGACCAGCGTGTAACCGGTAACAGCAGTGACCACCGTGTAACCGGTAACAGCAGTGACCACCGTGTAACCGGTAACAGCAGTGACCACCGTGTAACCGGTAACAGCAGTGACCACCGTGTAAGCGGTAACAGCAGTGACCACCGTGTAAGCGGTAACAGCAGTGACCAACGTGTAACCGGTAACAGCAGTGACCAACGTGTAAGCGGTAACAGCACTGACCAACGTGTAAGCGGTAACAGCACTGACCAACGTGTAACCGGTAACAGCAGTGACCAACGTGTAAGCGGTAACAGCACTGACCAACGTGTAACCGGTAACAGCACTGACCAACGTGTAAGCGGTAACAGCAGTGACCAACGTGTAACCGGTAACAGCAGTGACCAACGTGTAACCGGTAACAGCAGTGACCAACGTGTAAGCGGTAACAGCAGTGACCACCATGTAAGCGGTAACAGCAGTGACCAACGTGTAACCGGTAACAGCAGTGACCACCGTGTAAGCGGTAACAGCAGTGACCAATGTGTAACCGGTAACAGCAGTGACCAATGTGTAACCGGTAACAGCAGTGACCAACGTGTAACCGGTAACAGCAGTGACCAATGTGTAACCGGTAACAGCAGTGACCAACGTGTAAGCGGTAACAGCAGTGACCACCGTGTAAGCGGTAACAGCAGTGACCACCGTGTAAGCGGTAACAGCAGTGACCACCGTGTAAGCGGTAAAGGCAGTGACCAATGTGTAACCGGTAACAGCAGTGACCAACGTGTAACCGGTAACAGCAGTGACCAATGTGTAACCGGTAACAGCAGTGACCACCGTGTAAGCGGTAACAGCAGTGACCACCGTGTAACCGGTAACAGCAGTGACCACCGTGTAACCGGTAACAGCAGTGACCAATGTGTAACCGGTAACAGCAGTGACCAATGTGTAACCGGTAACAGCAGTGACCAACGTGTAACCGGTAACAGCAGTGACCAATGTGTAACCGGTAACAGCAGTGACCAATGTGTAACCGGTAACAGCAGTGACCACCGTGTAAGCGGTAACAGCAGTGACCGCCGTGTAACCGGTAACAGCAGTGACCAGCGTGTAACCGGTAACAGCAGTGACCACCGTGTAAGCGGTAACAGCAGTGACCAACGTGTAACCGGTAACAGCAGTGACCAGCGTGTAACCGGTAACAGCAGTGACCACCGGTAACTGAATAGTTCACACTCACATATACGGAACAGATAAATCTTTGGAAGAAAACTTTTGTATAATTAGTGGGAAATAATTGGGATAGAGGGAGGAAATGATTAAGATCTATCATCAAACTATTAAATGAACGGGATTTCCACAATAAGCGTCATAACACTGAGAGAACTTATGTAATGATACAATTGGGTTGTTTATTGTCAAATAAATAGTTCTCAGTTCTGTCAGTGCATAGTTAAACTCCTGCAAATGACCTATTAATTCTTCCATTAGGAGAATTTAGGATTTTATGATTTAGGTTAGTCCAGAATACAATGAGATCATTCATTTTGGTGTAAATAATGTCTTACTCATGCAATGCTCTGCAAACATCCTGAAATGTAGGATTAACCTCTTCCTACTGACACCAGATTCTATTAATCAGATAGGGATATGAAGGTCTGCCAAGGTGTCAGTTGTCGGGAAATGGGGTGGGGACCTGGGGGTCTGCAAAAGTGTCTGCCGACTGGATATGGAGTGTGGATTAAGGTGCAGCAATGGTGTCTGCTGGTGCAATATAGGGGGTCATTTCGCACAGCAGCGATCGGGTCTGATCTGCGTATGCGTATTCACCACAAAACACAGACGCGAGGTCCCCCCAGTGACGGGGAACGCCGCAGAGCGACGGGCGTACTGAAGAAAGCGATGGCACCGGCGCAGCGATCGCAAGAAGATTGACAGGAAGAGGCCGTTTGTGGGTGTCAACTGACCGTGTCCAGGGAGTGTCCAAAGAAACGCAGGCGTGTCCAGCCGTTTGAAGGGAAGGTTCCTGATGTCAGCTCCGGGACGGATCATCGCAGCGGCTGAGTAAATCCTGAACTCTCTGCACATGCATTCGCACCCCTGCACAGCAATTACCTCCTCCCCCTGTAGGCGGCGACTACCTAGTCGCCGCAGTGCAAAAAAACGCCTGCTTGCAACCAGGTCTGAATTAGACCCATGGAGTAAGGATTTGGGGACTGCAGGAGCTGTCTGCTGGCGGGATATGCGGTGCGGTCAAGAAACGTCACATATAAGGGGTGAAAGGAATTTTTTACATCTTCTGCCTAATAGATCTAAGTTCCTAGAGTAATAAAACGCTGGGCAATGTTACTACGTGTTATCCCGGATAAAGGGGGAAATACTGTAGAATAAAACCGAATTCTTAATTATCATCCACTGCAATTCCTACTTAGCAGTCAGAAACACAGATGGAAAAAGTAATTAATACATAAACTAATTACTGCTCTCATTCAGCGATGGCGTGGGTAATACAGCAGGCGGTTTATGAATGGAGGGGTGGAGAATTATCTTGTCTTCTGGGGGGTCATCTTAATAGCCAGCAATAACGTCCCTCGTGTCCAGGGCTTATAACAAACTATATTAAAAATGGAGGGTGGGGACATTAGACTGTGCACAAGATTAATTAAGGAATGAATAACGCAGGTTACAATAATTCCCACGTTCTACCTGGGACGGCTCTAGACAGAGGCAGGTACTTTAGGAACAACGGTGGTCAATCCGAGTTGATCGCTCGCTAGCAGTTTTTAGCAGCCGTGCAAACGCTATGCCGCCTCCCACTGGGAGTGTATTTTAGCTTAGCAGAAGTGTGAACGAAAGGATCGCAGAGCGGCTACAAAAAAACTTTGTGCAGTTTCAGAGTAGCTTCAGACCTACTCAGCGCTTGCGATCACTTCAAGTTCAGACCATTCAGTTCTTAATTTGACGTCACACACCCGCCCAGCGTTCGCCCAGCCACGCCTGCGTTTTTCCTGCCACGCCTGCGTTTTTTCGAACACTCCCTGAAAACGGTCAGTTGACACCCAGAGACTCCAACTTCCTGTCAATCACTCTGCGGCTGCCTGTGCGACGGAAAAGCATCGCTAGACCCTGTGGAAAACGACATCGTTCGTTGTAATAGTACGCAGCGCGTGCACATTGCGCCGCATACGCATGCCCAGAAGTGCCTTTTTTTGTCTCATCGCTGCACAGCGAACGAATGCAGCTAGCGAACAACTCGGAATGACCACCAACATTGGAAAGTTTCCCCCAGAGAGCTCTGCAGCAGATTGCAATGAGCGATCTGGTGACGGAAGTTATTATGGCAGTTGGATATGGTTTTATAAAATAAAAATACTTTTGAATTTTCTATCAAATGAGTTGCAGATTCCTTCAAAACTGCAAAAACCAGCGCATCCAAAAATGACTTTGAAATGGACAAAAAAAACGCTTTTGGCCCTTAAGTTTATTTATTTTATTTATTTATTAACAGTTTCTTATATAGCGCAGCATATTCCGTTGCGCTTTACAATTAGAACAACAGTAATAGAACAAAACTGGGTAAAAACAGAAAGACATAGAGGTAGGAAGGCCCTGCTCGCAAGCTTACAATCTATGCACTTTGGGACTAAGAACATTCAGGCAGCCTATAAATGGGGAAAATGTAAGGATAACAGTAGTTGAAAAAGATTTGGGAGTGCTTATCGACAAACTTAGTAGCAGTACGCAATGTCAAAATGCATCAACAAAAGCAAGTAAGGTGTTAGCATGCATAAAGCGGGGAATGGAAACAAGTGATGAGAGTGTAATCCTGCCACTGTATAAATCATTGGTGCGGCCACATCTGGAATATTGTGTACAGTTCTGGGCACCTCACTATAAAAAAGATATCTTGGAACTCGAAAAGGTTCAGAGGCGAGCCACTAAACTAGTTAAGGGGTTAGAGGCACTGGATTGTGAGGAAAGACTTAAAAGGTAAGATTTGTTTACACTGGAAAAGAGGCGACTGAGAGGAGACATTATTAATATTTTTAAATACATTAAGGGACAGTACAAGGATTTATAAAACGATTTGTTTCCCTGAGGATAGAAGAAAAAAAAATTCCATATACAACGGAGAAAAGAGTTCTTCACAGTAAGAAGTTAAGAACAGTAAGGATTTGGAATTCTCTGCCAGAGAAGGTAGTAATGGTGGACTCAATCAATAAGTTTGAAAATGGATTAGATAAATTCCGATGCAAGACCCATAATTTTAGGAAACAACAAAGATGAACAGCCATCAGGGCTCTGTCCAAAAGTAGTGTAAGGTGTTTGAAACCAAGCTTTCTCATTTGCCCAGATAACATCACAAAGTGGCAATATAGATGCAATTTGAGTTGGCAATTTGGTTCTGTCTTGAATATTTTTAATTCATTTTCTTTGTCCAGAAACCAGTTTCCCATGCTAAGATAATTATTTTACTTAGATGTAAAAGTGATTTGCAGACGCAGAGCAGAGAGTTTACAGATGTATCTGTCTCGGAGATAGTTAGAAGGACCTCTCCGGGCTCTGGGTTCCTCATAATACAAAGTACATTTTCAAGATTGTAGCAGCAATTTGTAGCTGTCAGCGCTGTCCTAAATATATTCTAGTAAAACCAGGTCAAACAGCTTAATTAACGGAGAATAAAGATCAGTCCGGGCCCCAAACTGAGACTTTCCAAAAACACATGGCCCCGTACAAATAGACAGAGCCAGTTACAATAATAATGAATAGGTGGACGGGGACATTTAGTGCTCTGAGCAGAACATCATTGAAATAACACAGTGGCCTGATAAGCGTTAGAGTAATGGTACTCAGACAGTCAGGGGTGCAGGGGTTGCCGCTAGCGACCGCCCTTATCGTGTGAGATTAGTGCGCAATCTGTGTAGCACTCAGACAGTATCAGCTCAGTCACTAAGGGGTCTATTTACTAAGCCTTAGCTGGATATAAAGTCGCTGGAGATAAAGTACCAGCCAATCGGCTCCTAACTGTCATTTTTCAAACCCAGCCTGTGACACGGCAGTTAGGAGCTGATTGGCTGGTACTTTATCTCCAGTGACTTTATCTCCATCAAAGGCTTAGTAAATAGTAGAGATGAGCGGGTTCGGTTCCTCGGAATCCGAACCCGCACGAACTTCAGCCTTTTTACACGGGTCCGAGGCAGACTCGGATCTTCCCGCCTTGCTCGGCTAACCCGAGCGCGCCCGAACGTCATCATCACGCTGTCGGATTCTCGCGAGGCTCGTATTCTATCGCGAGACTCGGATTCTATATAAGGAGCCGCGCGTCGCCGCCATTTTCACACGTGCATTGAGATTGATAGGGAGAGGACGTGGCTGGCGTCCTCTCCGTTTAGATAGAGAGTGAGACACTTGATTTACTAGTAATTTAATTTTAGTAATTTTGGGGAGCATTAGGAGTACTCAGAGTGCAGAGTTTTGCTGATAGTTATACTAGTGACCACCAGTTTTATTTATTATTTAAAATCCGTTCTCTGCCTGAAAAAAAACGATACACAGTCACATACCATATCTGTGCTCAGCCTCAGTGTGCTGCATGATATATCTATGTATATCTGACTGTGCTGAGTGCTCACTGCTCACACAGCTGAATTGTGGGGGAGACTGGGGTGCAGTTATAGCAGGAGTACAGTGCACACTTTTGCTGCCAGTGTGACAGACCAGTGACCACCAGTATATTGTCTGCCTGAAAAAGTTAAACACTCGTGTGGTGTTTTTTTTTTTAATTCTATAAACGCATTCTGCTGACAGACAGTGTCCAGCAGGTCCGTCATTCATTATATTATAATATATACCTGCAGTAGTTATATATAATATATATATTTTTTATATCATTATCATCCAGTCTATACTAGCAGACGCAGTACGGTAGTCCACGGCTGTAGCTACCTCTGTGTCGGCAGTGCTCGTCCATAATTGTATACCTACCTGTGGTGGGTTTTTTTTTTCTATCTTCTTCATACTAGTAGTTTAGGAGTCTGCTGCTGACAGTGTCCAGCAGGTCCGTCATTATATAATATATACCTGTCCTGCAGTAGTGATATATATATATTTTTTATATCATTATCATCCAGTCTATACTAGCAGACGCAGTACGGTAGTCCACGGCTGTAGCTACCTCTGTGTCGGCAGTGCTCGTCCATAATTGTATACCTACCTGTGGTGGTTTTTTTTTTTTCTATCTTCTTCATACTAGTAGTTTAGGAGTCTGCTGCTGACAGTGTCCAGCAGGTCCGTCATTATATAATATATACCTGTCCTGCAGTAGTGATATATATATATTTTTTATATCATTATCATCCAGTCTATACTAGCAGACGCAGTACGGTAGTCCACGGCTGTAGCTACCTCTGTGTCGGCAGTGCTCGTCCATAATTGTATACCTACCTGTGGTGGTTTTTTTTTTTTTTCTATCTTCTTCATACTAGTAGTTTAGGAGTCTGCTGCTGGCAGTGTCCAGCAGGTCCGTCATTATATAATATATACCTGTCCTGCAGTAGTGATATATATATATTTTTTATATCATTATCATCCAGTCTATACTAGCAGACGCAGTATGGTAGTCCACGGCTGTAGCTACCTCTGTGTCGGCAGTGCTCGTCCATAATTGTATACCTACCTGTGGTGGTTTTTTTTTTTTCTATCTTCTTCATACTAGTAGTTTAGGAGTCTGCTGCTGACAGTGTCCAGCAGGTCCGTCATTATATAATATATACCTGTCCTGCAGTAGTGATATATATATATTTTTTATATCATTATCATCCAGTCTATACTAGCAGACGCAGTACGGTAGTCCACGGCTGTAGCTACCTCTGTGTCGGCAGTGCTCGTCCATAATTGTATACCTACCTGTGGTGGGTTTTTTTTTTCTATCTTCTTCATACTAGTAGTTTAGGAGTCTGCTGCTGACAGTGTCCAGCAGGTCCATCATTATATAATATATACCTGTCCTGCAGTAGTGATATATATATATTTTTTATATCATTATCATCCAGTCTATACTAGCAGACGCAGTACGGTAGTCCACGGCTGTAGCTACCTCTGTGTCGGCAGTGCTTGTCCATAATTGTATACCTACCTGTGGTGTTTTTTTTTTTTTCTATCTTCTTCATACTAGTAGTTTAGGAGTCTGCTGCTGACAGTGTCCAGCAGGTCCGTCATTATATAATATATACCTGTCCTGCAGTAGTGATATATATATATTTTTTATATCATTATCATCCAGTCTATACTAGCAGACGCAGTACGGTAGTCCACGGCTGTAGCTACCTCTGTGTCGGCAGTGCTTGTCCATAATTGTATACCTACCTGTGGTGGGTTTTTTTTTTCTATCTTCTTCATACTAGTAGTTTAGGAGTCTGCTGCTGGCAGTGTCCAGCAGGTCCGTCATTATATAATATATACCTGTCCTGCAGTAGTGATATATATATATTTTTTATATCATTATCATCCAGTCTATACTAGCAGACGCAGTACGGTAGTCCACGGCTGTAGCTACCTCTGTGTCGGCAGTCACTCGTCATCCATAAGTATACTAGTATCCATCCATCTCCATTGTTTACCTGAGGTGCCTTTTAGTTGTGCCTATTAAAATATGGAGAACAAAAATGCTGAGGTTCCAAAAATAGGGAAAGATCAAGATCGACTTCCACCTCGTGCTGAAGCTGCTGCCACTAGTCATGGCCGAGACGATGAAATGCCATCAACGTCGTCTGCCAAGGCCGATGCCCAATGTCATAGTACAGAGCATGTAAAATCCAAAACACCAAATATCAGTAAAAAAAGGACTCAAAAATCTAAAATAAAATCGTCGGAGGAGAAGCGTAAACTTGCCAATATGCCATTTACCACACGGAGTGGCAAGGAACGGCTGAGGCCCTGGCCCATGTTCATGGCTAGTGGTTCAGCTTCACATGAGGATGGAAGCACTCAGCCTCTCGCTAGAAAAATGAAAAGACTTAAGCTGGCAAAAGCACAGCAAAGAACTGTGCGTTCTTCGAAATCACAAATCCACAAGGAGAGTCCAATTGTGTCGGTTGCGATGCCTGACCTTCCCAACACTGGACGTGAAGAGCATGCGCCTTCCACCATTTGCACGCCCCCTGCAAGTGCTGGAAGGAGCACCCGCAGTCCAGTTCCTGATAGTCAGATTAAAGATGTCAGTGTTGAAGTACACCAGGATGAGGAGGATATGGGTGTTGCTGGCGCTGGGGAGGAAATTGACCAGGAAGATTCTGATGGTGAGGTGGTTTGTTTAAGTCAGGCACCCGGGGAGACACCTGTTGTCCGTGGGAGGAATATGGCCATTGACATGCCTGGTGAAAATACCCAAAAAATCAGCTCTTCGGTGTGGAAGTATTTCAACAGAAATGCGGACAACATTTGTCAAGCCGTGTGTTGCCTTTGTCAAGCTGTAATAAGTAGGGGTAAGGACGTTAACCACCTCGGAACATCCTCCCTTATACGTCACCTGCAGCGCATTCATCATAAGTCAGTGACAAGTTCAAAAACTTTGGGCGACAGCGGAAGCAGTCCACTGACCAGTAAATCCCTTCCTCTTGTAACCAAGCTCACGCAAACCACCCCACCAACTCCCTCAGTGTCAATTTCCTCCTTCCCCAGGAATGCCAATAGTCCTGCAGGCCATGTCACTGGCAATTCTGACGAGTCCTCTCCTGCCTGGGATTCCTCCGATGCATCCTTGCGTGTAACGCCTACTGCTGCTGGCGCTGCTGTTGTTGCTGCTGGGAGTCGATGGTCATCCCAGAGGGGAAGTCGTAAGACCACTTTTACTACTTCCACCAAGCAATTGACTGTCCAACAGTCCTTTGCGAGGAAGATGAAATATCACAGCAGTCATCCTGCTGCAAAGCGGATAACTGAGGCCTTGGCATCCTGGGCGGTGAGAACCGTGGTTCCGGTATCCATCATTACTGCAGAGCCAACTATAGACTTGTTTGAGGTACTGTGTCCCCGGTACCAAATACCATCTAGGTTCCATTTCTCTAGGCAGGCGATACCGAAAATGTACACAGACCTCAGAAAAAGACTCACCAGTGTCCTAAAAAATGCAGTTGTACCCAATGTCCACTTAACCACGGACATGTGGACAAGTGGAGCAGGGCAGACTCAGGACTATATGACTGTGACAGCCCACTGGGTAGATGTATGGACTCCCGCCGCAAGAACAGCAGCGGCGGCACCAGTAGCAGCATCTCGCAAACGCCAACTCTTTCCTAGGCAGGCTACGCTTTGTATCACCGCTTTCCAGAATACGCACACAGCTAAAAACCTCTTACGGCAACTGAGGAAGATCATCGCAGAATGGCTTACCCCAATTGGACTCTCCTGTGGATTTGTGGCATCGGACAACGCCAGCAATATTGTGTGTGCATTAAATATGGGCAAATTCCAGCACGTCCCATGTTTTGCACATACCTTGAATTTGGTGGTGCAGAATTATTTAAAAAACGAGAGGGGCGTGCAAGAGATGCTGTCGGTGGCCAGAAGAATTGCGGGACACTTTCGGCGTACAGGCACCACGTACAGAAGACTGGAGCACCACCAAAAACGCCTGAACCTGCCCTGCCATCATCTGAAGCAAGAAGTGGTAACGAGGTGGAATTCAACCCTCTATATGCTTCAGAGGTTGGAGGAGCAGCAAAAGGCCATTCAAGCCTATACAACTGAGCACGATATAGGAGGTGGAATGCACCTGTCTCAAGCGCAGTGGAGAATGATTTCAACGTTGTGCAAGGTTCTGCAACCTTTTGAACTTGCCACACGTGAAGTCAGTTCAGACACTGCCAGCCTGAGTCAGGTCATTCCCCTCATCAGGCTTTTGCAGAAGAAGCTGGAGACATTGAAGGAGGAGCTAACACAGAGCGATTCCGCTAGGCATGTGGGACTTGTGGATGGAGCCCTTAATTCGCTTAACAAGGATTCACGGGTGGTCAATCTGTTGAAATCAGAGCACTACATTTTGGCCACCGTGCTCGATCCTAGATTTAAAACCTACCTTGGATCTCTCTTTCCGGCAGACACAAGTCTGCAGGGGTTCAAAGAACTGCTGGTGAGAAAATTGTCAAGTCAAGCGGAACGCGACCTGTCAACATCTCCTCCTTCACATTCTCCCGCAACTGGGGGTGCGAGGAAAAGGCTCAGAATTCCGAGCCCACCCGCTGGCGGTGATGCAGGGCAGTCTGGAGCGACTGCTGATGCTGACATCTGGTCCGGACTGAAGGACCTACCAACGATTACGGACATGTCGTCTACTGTCACTGCATATGATTCTCTCCCCATTGAAAGAATGGTGGAGGATTATATGAGTGACCGCATCCAAGTAGGCACGTCAGACAGTCCGTACGTATACTGGCAGGAAAAAGAGGCAATTTGGGGGCCCTTGCACAAACTGGCTTTATTCTACCTAAGTTGCCCTCCCACAAGTGTGTACTCCGAAAGAGTGTTTAGTGCCGCCGCTCACCTTGTCAGCAATCGGCGTACGAGGTTACTTCCAGAAAATGTGGAGAAGATGATGTTCATTAAAATGAATTATAATCAATTCCTCCATGGAGACATTCACCAGCAGCAATTGCCTCCACAAAGTACACAGGGAGCTGTGATGGTGGATTCCAGTGGGGACGAATTGATAATCTGTGAGGAGGGGGATGTACACGGTGATGAATCGGAGGATGATGATGAGGTGGACATCTTGCCTCTGTAGAGCCAGTTTGTGTAAGGAGAGATTAATTGCTTCTTTTTTGGTGGGGGTCCAAACCAACCCGTCATTTCAGTCACAGTCGTGTGGCAGACCCTGTCACTGAAATGATGGGTTGGTTAAAGTGTGCATGTCCTGTTTATACAACATAAGGGTGGGTGGGAGGGCCCAAGGACAATTCCATCTTGCACCTCTTTTTTCTTTCATTTTTCTTTGCGTCATGTGCTGTTTGGGGGGTGTTTTTTGGAAGGGCCATCCTGCGTGACACTGCAGTGCCACTCCTAGATGGGCCAGGTGTTTGTGTCGGCCACTAGGGTCGCTTAGCTTACTCACACAGCTACCTCATTGCGCCTCTTTTTTTCTTTGCGTCATGTGCTGTTTGGGGAGTGTTTTTTGGAAGGGCCATCCTGCGTGACACTGCAGTGCCACTCCTAGATGGGCCAGGTGTTTGTGTCGGCCACTAGGGTCGCTTAGCTTACTCACACAGCTACCTCATTGCGCCTCTTTTTTTCTTTGCGTCATGTGCTGTTTGGGGAGTGTTTTTTGGAAGGGCTATCCTGCGTGACACTGCAGTGCCACTCCTAGATGGGCCAGGTGTTTGTGTCGGCCACTTGGGTCGCTTAGCTTAGCCATCCAGCGACCTCGGTGCAAATTTTAGGACTAAAAATAATATTGTGAGGTGTGAGGTGTTCAGAATAGACTGAAAATGAGTGGAAATTATGGTTATTGAGGTTAATAATACTTTGGGATCAAAATGACCCCCAAATTCTATGATTTAAGCTGTTTTTTAGGTTTTTTTGAAAAAAACACCCGAATCCAAAACACACCCGAATCCGACAAAAAAAATTCGGTGAGGTTTTGCCAAAACGCGTTCGAACCCAAAACACGGCCGCGGAACCGAACCCAAAACCAAAACACAAAACCCGAAAAATTTCCGGTGCACATCTCTAGTAAATAGACCCCTTAATCCAGATGTGTTTCCCGCATCCTACAGCTCTCTCGCTGCGTTGGTTGGTGCTTCCGCTTCCCCTTAAATTATAATGAATGATTAATGGAGACTACTAGAAAAGATGGGCCGCTCACGAAAAAGCTGCGTAGGCTCATTGAATCGACCCTAACTAGGTAGACAGTCATTAGGTCGGAATATGTGCGCTAATCGGCTAATAGTAAATATGAAATGGTACTTCCCTCACAAAACCTCTGTCATAGGATATACCGTATATTTCAGACAAAATGGATCCATATGTGGGGAAAGAAATTCAAATATAGTGTAGTATGTTCAAAACAACACAATTTTAATACAATAAACTGACAATTGACAATAAAACCATTGTACATATATTGCTGCAAACAAATGGTGGTAGATGGAAAATTACCAGAGATTTTCCATCTACCACCATTTGTTTGCAGCAATATATGTACAATGGTTTTATTGTCAATTGTCAGTTTATTGTATTAAAATTGTGTTGTTTTGAACATACTACACTATATTTGAATTTCTTTCCCCACATATGGATCCATTTTGTCTGAACTATACGGTATATCCTACGACAGAGGTTTTGTGAGGGAAGTTCCATTTCATATTTACTATTATCCGATTAGCGCACATCTTCTGGTCTAATTCTATTTGTTTACGCTCCTATTGTGGTATTGGGGATACCTTTTTGACCAGTCGGTCTGCAGCTCACGTCGGTTGGCGCCACGATTCTTCTCTATCATACACTCTAATTGACAGTCATTAGGTCGACCGCTATCGGTCGACAGCTGCGCTCAGCATAGGTTACTATTCCCAATCGTAGTCCACGTGGATATTAAAGTAAGAAAAAGTAAAAAAAAAATGGAAAACTCATGATGACCTTTTCATGCATAGACCTTTGCCATGTCGACCAATGACTGTCGACCTAAATTAGGTCGACCTAAAAAACAGATACCGTCAATGTTAAGTTCTGTCCCGTGTTACCAAATTGGCAAAGTTAGGGGCCCCGCAACAACGGATCAAAATAATGTTGATTTGATCTTGAAAGAAAATGACAGTCAGGCTTTCTTAAATTGTTTCCAAAAGATAGAAAAAAATGAATCTCAAAGAAACGAAAACTACATTAAAGACTCTGTAGAGAAAATACTGTATTCATGTACTGTAACCATTAGCACCTAATGGGCCCTACACACTTACAGATTTCAGTGCACGATATGAGCATTCTCGTTCATATCGTGCAGTGTGTAGGCACCAACGACGAACGATGCGCGGCCCCACGCTTGTTAATCATTGGTGCCGGGTCGCTTATGCATGCAGGCCAATATGGACGATCAAAGCTACGATCAACTCGGAATGACCCCCCATGTGCACTGCAGGTGGGGCAGATGTAACACGTGTAGAGAGAATTAGATTTGGGTGGGTTTTATTGCTTTTGTGTAGGGTAAATACTGGCTGCTTTTGCATGTAGCTCATACATGTTAGACAGCTTTATTTCTACACTGCAATTGAGATTTCAGCTTGAACACACCCCACCCAAATCTAACTCTCTCTGCACATGTTACATCTGCCCCACCTGCAGTGCACATGGTTTTGCCCAGCTACGTGCCTTTTTGCTTTGCTAACAAACCTGAATCAGTCCCAAATGCATATATATTGACTGATTTCCAATGCAATGGTGCAATTCAGATTTAAAACACGGGACTCTTCACAATTCACATTAAAATAGCTTCAATAGTTTTTAAAAATAAAAAAAAGTTTAAAAAGTAGGAAAATAACACATTTTGACAGAGAATCTCTTGCGTCATTAGGCCTCATCCACTCGTGGCAAAGTGCAGTGAATCGCGCAAATCTGAATATGGGGCAGGGCCTAAATGACGCGATTAGCATAGAATCGCGTCACTTGGCCTCGTTACCCACCACACGGACACAGAATCTTGTTTGTGTTCTTCCCACTTCACTAGGAGTGGGCAGAATGCAGAAGGGGTGCCCACTCTTCCGGGGGTGCGGGAGACTACCCCAAATATTGGGAGTCCCGCGCAGGCGCCGGGAGAGGAGGCAATTATGTACTGAAGTACAGTCACATTTTAAAAGATTAGATATTTTTGAGCACCTATAATGAAAGAAAATCCAAATCATGTAACTATAAGGCTCAGCATGCCGGGGGGCAAAGTACACACAATTTGAAATTAATAGGATGTATATTTCAATGTAAAAAGAGAAATAACTTAATATGAACAATAATGCATAGTAAAGATAATCACCATCCCGTACTGTGTATCAGCCACGTGATATTCTGTACTAAACTGCATACAAACCACTGCTGGAATAAACCATTAAATAATTTAATCCTCTTTTAATTGCTCATTAAACAACATAAACACTACAAGTTCCTCATTGATATTAATCACATATGACCTGACCTGAAGCTGTCAGATATCCTCATAGTGACTTTCTGGTTACACATTGTAATGAAATCTACTATTTATTAAATAAAAATGACTCCATTTAAGCAGTTGAGTCCTAAGTGTGTAAACCTAGTATAATCATTAGCAGTTACTATAACAATTACAAACTCATCGTCTGCAGGAAGCCATATTGAATGATGTCATATCCACAAAGAGTACTAACCTGATTTATTTAAATATAATTCAAAACATATAAAGGAACAGACACACGGGTAATTATAGACCAGTAAGTCTTACATCTATAGTGGGGAAAGTAGAAAGTACTGGAGGGTATTTTAGTGATAGAATACAGGAGTTCATTGAAACCATTAATGTTATTAATAGGAACCAACATGGATTTGTTAAGGATAGATCATGTCAAACTAACTTAATAGGCTTTTATGAAACAGTGCGAGCCTAGATCAGGGTAAAGTGGTGGATGTAATCTTTTTAGACTTTGCCAAAGCTTTGGATAAATTAAGAGAACAGGGGCTAGGAAGCACATTATGCACTTGGGTTAGAAACTGGTTGGATAAAAGGGAGCGGCGAGTGGATGTAAATGGAACTTTTTTTGAAATGGACTGAAGTACTAAGTGGTGTGCCACAAGGGTCTGTACTTGGACCACTATTGTTCAACATTTTCATAAATGATCTAGAAGTAGGTCTGGAGAACACAGTGTCAATTTTTGCAGACAATAACAAACTGTGTAAGGATATAGATTCAGAGGGGGCTGCTGATGCTGAATCTCTTCAGAACGACTTATTTAAACTGGAAGCATGGGCTTCAAAATGGAGAATGAGGTTCAATATAGACAAATGTAAGGTAATGCACTTCGGAAGCAAGAACAAGAACACTACCTACATACTAAATGGTGAAAAACTATGTTACGGTGTTACAGAGGAAGGACTGTATAGAGGTGGACTGCCAGACGTTCAGACATCTAGCATTGGATGTTAGCGTCAAGGAGTAGAACCATATGGGGCACCATACGTTCACCAGTCAGATTGCAATTTCCAGCAGCTGAGAATACCCAACCAAGGGCGTTTCAACTGGGGAGGGGGCCCATGTGCAGGCTGCGAGTGGGCCCCCTCCTCTTAGCGGCGCTGCAGACACTGGTATTATGCCAGTGTCTACTGCACATGCATGGACTCCTGAAACATGGCGCCCGCCATGTTCCAGAGTGTAAATCTCTATTGCGCATGCGCGGTGGCCATTTTGGTAGTGATTTTTGCACCGCGGCTGCAGCTCCGACACGGGACTCTGGAAAGGTAAGTAATAAAACATAGGTGCAGTGAGTGCGGTATGGACCCCTCCTGGACCCAGTAAACTTTGCATGCCGTGATTTGTGACCGTTTACATGTAAAACAATCTGACTGTCTGGCGGACATTTAACACATATGGGCAGCTCTAACTCTATTGATATTAATATAATACTTGCCAAAAATTGTTTTAAAAGTGGTCTGGCTTACATTTCCGAATACTGCCGCATCTTTTACGGTGGTAGTTCTTAGACCGACAAATGCAGTACAGTACAAAATTCAAATAGGGAAGTCACTAAATCTGGCCTCCCAAACCAGCCCCAAGCTGGCCCCCCATCACCGACCAGGGCTTATTTGTAAATGTCGGTGAAGCTGAATTTGATCAATATAACACCCTTATTTAACCACACTCGGCTCTTACTGATCTCACACAGCAGAAATGTATCCGCAGGCGTCCTGGTTCCTAAGTTATCGCTCTGAGCCACTCTCTGATAGCGTGTGCTGAACACCCCCCTATCAGTGGGGTGGAGAGAGATACTTTGCGCTCTTAAAATGTCAAGTCTGTATCACTGTCACCTGCCCAGCTAAGTAGCCGGGTGATTTGAGAAGTTGTTAGTGCGGCCTCTTGTATCGCCGCCGTCTGCGCAATTAAATCACTTTCTCCCACTTGATCAGTTTGTAAAATAAACAGAGTATGGCAAAGGACCCTTTCAAGGAACCATTATGATTCCATTTTATCTTATCTGACACAAGAGTTAGTGTCAATTACATATTCTTATGCCAAGAGAAACAGGCCAGTGGGACTGATATATTCTCTTACACGTGCAGCGAGCGAGTCCCTTGTTGGCCACAAAGAAACAATGTGTGACTTTCACAAAATGTGATTTCTTTATTATACGTTTTATAGCTTTTTTCTTAGCAAAGTCTTTTCTTCTCCTTTTCAAAACAACATTTGAAATCTATAATAGGGGCTCACAGCTACAAATGGGTTTACCTAAATGTGAAATATGTGGGGTTTACGTGGCATGAAAGGTAGAAAAGCCAATTACCAAGCATCAGTAATGTACCCTAATAAAAGGAGCCACTCGGACAGAGCCGGAACTAGACTTCTTGGTGCCCTGTGCCAGAGAGAGAATTGGCACCCCCTCCCCCCCCCCTCCCCATTTTTCCAATAGGGACATAAGGCACATGCCTCCTGGGAAAAGGGCATGACAAGATCGATCTCATTTTATATATATATATATATATATATATATATATATACACACACACACACACATTTATACACTGCAAGAAAATGGATTTGGACACAAATCCTCTTTATACCGTATTCATGCACTTAAATTGTGAGCTATTTAATCCTGCACAAAAACTATGAACACTATATGAAGCTGACGCCCTATATTGTTTAAGGGAGTGTTTTTAGCAGTCAATACTGACAAAGGTTTTTATAGTGTTATCACATACGCCTGTGGTGCCATACTTTTATTGTCTTCACTATATGAAGCTACTGGTACTTTGTAAAAAAAAAAAAAAATTAGCATTGCAATTGAGCAGATCTATGTAGTGTGCAGCCACCCATCCAATCTCTTGCAGCCACACACTACGTAGATCTGCTCAGCCGCAATACTGGTCATTTTATCACAAAATACAAGGTAAGTTTCAAATAGAATTCTCTAGCTTAGAATTATCTACCTTTCTATGCAAAGGCAGATAGCTCAATGAATAGAGTGTCTGACTGCAATGCCACAGGTGATTGGTTTGAATCCTGGGTATGTCAGCATCTTGAAATCTAATAAAGGACTGTGTGAGTGAATAACATAGAAATCTCAATGAGTTCATGAATGTTGTATAGGTATTAGCGACAGAAGGAGACAGGGGCGGTCAGGAGGTGCTGGGCTTCAAAAAGGGGGGAAGCTGCAAGTGAAAGTAATGTATATATATTTATGATATGGGGTAATAATAGAATGGTTGCTATCCACACAGGACACATTATGCATATAAAGCCTGTAGTCCTTGCAGTTAGCCTTTATTGTTTATAATTATGTTAGCAGAATATGACAGGATATGAATATTAAATTCAGGTTGTGTCTTACATGTGCTGGTCTGCTTTCAATCATGAATGCCAGCGTTGTACCGTTACGGTTTATGCCATTGTTGTTACAACAGTTTATATCTTGTAACCACAATGTACACTGTTACTTTATGTAGCAGACATATTTGTTTTTAAGTTTGGACAACTATTTTGCACTGAGACAAATGAAATGTGTTTTATATGGAATCGTTGTCATCGTGTTTGTTAATGTGATGGGTTAATACACATCTGAAGTAACTTGAGAGCCATATTGAGTAGAGCTTTGGTGGGCGGAACGCTCCGGGGAGCTATAAATGTTTGTATAGGACACTTTGTTCACATCCTGATGAAAAAAAACAAAGTAAAGGTTTAGAAACGTTGATCACTACACTGGGGACCCGAGTTACAAGACGCCGCGAGTGCTGCCTCCCGCTTCTGATATCTGTGCCGCATCCTTGCTGGGACTCGGTAAGAAGGAGGGCACCAGACACAAACTATAAGTGACAGTGGCAAAGAGGGGGGTTTCCAAATGCAATCCACAATCTCCCACTCTGCGGAACATTAGAGCAAGTGTGGGAGTCTTGGGGAACCTAGTAACGACCCTGGACATTAATGTACACATTAGTCTTTTCATACACTGGATACTGTATGGAAAACAGTGTTAATATTTAACACTATAGATGGAGTATCAAATATAGGAGAGGTTCTAGGCACGGGAAAGCAGGGTGGGCGCCCGGAGTGCTGCGCCCCGCAGGCACCCGCAACCCACCCGCGCCTCGCATCCTGTTCCTCGCTCTGCAGCTGCAGCAGGCGCCGTGGGCTGTGTGGGTGCCCACTGCAGCCGGCGCCATTGTCAGACGCTAGAGGTCATAATTGACCTCTAGTGTCTGTGCGGCGCTGCTATGGGAGAGACGTCATGACATCTCTCCCACAGAGAGGAGCGGGCGGCCAGCAGAGATGGAACAGCAGCGGCAGCAGTGGTCGGGAAGAAGGAGCGGGGCTGGTGAGTATTGTGGGTTTTTTTTTGTGTTTGTAAGCAGCGCTACTAGGGGGCACAACTACTGGGGGCACAGCTACAGGGGGCACAACTACTGGGAGCACAGCTACAGGGGGCACAACTACAGGGGGCACAACTACTGGGGGCACAACTACAGGGAGCAAAGCTACTGGGGGCACAACTGCTGGGGGCACTACAACTGGGGGCACAACTACTGGGGTCAAATCTACTGGGGCCACAACTACTCGGGGCAAATCTACAGCGGGCATAGCTACTGGGGGCACAGTTACAGGGGGCAAAGCTACTGGGGGCACAACTACTCGGGGCAAATCTACAGGGGGCATAGCTACTGGGGGCACAGTTACAGGGAGCACAACTGCTGGGGGCACTACAACTGGGGACACAACTACTGGGGTCAAATCTACTGGGGGCACAACTACTCGGGGCCAATCTACAGGGGGCATAGCTACTGGGGGCACAGTTACAGGGGGCAAAGCTACAGGGGGCAAAGCTACTGGGGGCATACCTGTGGCCACACCCCTTCCTTATGAAGCCACACCCCTATTTCCCAAAGGCAGCTTTCGCCCTGGACGCCACAAGGTCTAGAATCGGTCCTGATCTTATAGGCTGTATGAAGCATATTTAAATCATATAAACAAGATAAGTGGTCAGGAAAAGGTTAAACATACCATAATAAATAAATAAATACACAAACATAATAGAACCAGTACTGCACTTTGTAAGTACACATTCTCCCACCTCATGGTAAGGCTCCTGTCTCTTCTTCCTGTTGAGGGCTCAGATCCACACCCACATCAAACTTGGGCATGTGCAGTAGGTATGCTTAGTCTCAAACTGCATGATGTGGCTTCAGCTGTAGTAATTGCATTATATACCATTACTATTAGCCAGGAGGAGATATGGGGCAAGCTGGGGGAATTGTCACCATAACATTTAGAACCTCTCAGGATATCGCTTTGTGTAAATGTTCATCTCATTTACCACCTCACTCTCCATCACATTGTTTCATGGAGGACGATGACGGAGGAGCCAAGACCGCAGTGTTTTGTGTTATATCCATTTGGCTGAAGTCCTCTAAGAGACACAATTTAGTGGATGCCTCCAGGTCTGGCCCCTCGTCAGAGCCTCTGCAACCTGCCGCAGCTTCATTTATCCAGGATTTGGAGGATCCCGGAATGCAGCTTTCACAAAAACTATCTGACAAGTTTTGTTATTTGTGAGGATTTGGTTGCTTTGAGAGTCTTACATTTGATTGTTTGTGGATGGAAAGGCTGGGCAGTCCTCTTATACAGACCCTCAGCCAGATAATGACGCCTGCTTACTAGATACCATATAATATGGAACGTGATCCTTTCCCCATTACATGCATCTTGTTTGTGACTCCCTAGGACAGTGGTCAGGGAACAGGGGTAAATTACCCCAAATGGGGTAAAAATGAAATTCCAGGGGGTAATGGACGGCCGTGCTGGCGAGACACAGCCACGTCCGGCTCGCGATGTGACGTGCTGACGTCACACCGCGCTCCCTCCTGCCCAATCTGCGCTGTGCTCCTGGCCGCCCTATGTTGTATTCCTGGCCATGGTGTGATGTACTGATGTCACACCGCGCTACCTCACGCCCGCCTGTCATGCGCTGTCCTGTCCTCCCGCCCGCGGCCCGCCAACCCACACACAGAACTTGAAGTGTTCTGTGGCTGACCGCTGACGGAGTTCTGCAGGATCAGACAGTGGCCCAAATAACAGTGGGAAATTCCCACTGACATTACTGAGGTGAGGATGTGACCATCTGTCTCCTAAAAGTCGTGTCCCCCCCCCCCCCCCCCCCCCCCCCTTCCCCCCTCATCCATCTTTCTTACATTCATTCTGGTGTTTTGGGGAGAAAGTGTTAATTAACCCATTCATTGGCAAAAATAATTTGTGAAAATAATAAAAAAAAGAAGAAATAATTTTATATATATATAGATAGATAGATAGATAGATAGATAGATAGATAGATAGATATACACACACAGTATCTCAGAAATGCCATATAAACAGTGATAACCAGTACATATACACAATAATATATGATTTCCTTCCTTTCAAATCAAGGGGGTAACGTCTGTGTATCTAAATATATTTTGGGGTAAAAGGTAAAAAAGTACCCTGACCCCTGCCCAAGTATCTGAGAGGAGGATGGGACTGGGAAGGGGTCTTCCTAGGGTTGTGTCCAGCTCATATATTTGCAGACATACACTATTTTTGTGCCTGCAATTGCATGCTGGGGGCCGCCGAACACAGGACAGGGCTGCCCCGCATGCAAATACCCGGCAACAATGCCACCTCAATAGAGTTGCAAAGCCCCCTTGCCTCCGCAGCCTGGCTGAAAAGGCATGTGTAGGGAAGCGACTTTTCAGGGGGCGCAGCGAGTGCGTGTGAGCTCACGCAGCCACTCCAAACCCACCCCCGTTTCTGACGACACGCCCGTCCAATGCTGAGTCGACACCCCCACAATACCGCGTTTTTCCCAGCTAAGCACGCGCACAATAGGACCTGCGTGTGCGCACTAGCCACAGACATGGGAGAATGCGTTAGCAATGTGACCTGAATAAAACCCTATGGGGTCTATTCATAAAAACAGTGAAAATTGTGGAGAAGTGAGCCAGTAGAGAAGTTGCCCATAGCAACCAATCAGCTGCTATGTATATTTTTATGTTGACAGGAGAGGGGTAACTAGCACTACATACTGTAACCATTAGAGGTAAGTGTAATAGTGTTCATTCTAGCACCCTGCACCTTTCAAAACATGTGCAGTTCCTCTTTCCTTCCTGGGGTGTCACTCTCTGCTCTGGTGCTTCTAAGCACACTCTGGTCTGTATTTCAGTGATTTTGAGTGTTCTGAGAAGTACCAAAGCAGAGAGCGACACCCCAGGCAGGAAAGAAGTACTGCATGGATTTTGAAAGGTGCAGGGTGCTAGAATTCACACTATGTAATGCTATCAGCTAAGGGCTGTAATATGTAATTATTATTAGTTAGGAGCCCTGGTGACGTCTGGGTTGGTTATCCATTTACAACCCTTAAGCAACATCTTATAAATCCGCATTTATTTTGTAGTTCTTGTCTATATCCCATGAGACAAGACTGTAAAGCAGTAACTCTGAAGCAGTGCCGTGCTGGCCAGGCGGAGCCCCTGCAGTAAGAGAGTAATACTTAGTAAACGTTGAATGTGAGGTTACTTTATATTCACGATACAGAGCTTGTTCTCCCTGGTGCCTGGAATCCCGCTCCGAGCAATGAGTCTGCAGCTCGCTTACCTCTTCCAAGGTGGCAGAACATTGTGTTATTTCCCATGGCAGGACAAGTGCCCGAAGCCTGCACGGTAAGCTAAGTATTCATTAGTAACTGATAAAAAAATAGGCTTTATATACAGTTAGTACTGGAAGCACAAATGCACCGAGCCAGCTCATTATGTTTATAGTGTTTCTAACGCCAGTCTTCAGGGACTGCTAACAGAGCATGTTTTCCAGATCTCCTCAGCATCACAAGAGAAATAATTAGCTGGTGGATCTTTGAAGATGTGTCAGTCAGTAATGAATACATCACCGTCAGATTTGTAGTTTAGTTATGAAAATACTTAGTAAGAAATCTATTTATGTGTCATCTATAAACTACGCCCTAAGAGGGCTCTGGAGTGCCGGCCCCTAAAGAGCATGACTTTGCCCTGAGCTGTCACCGGGGAAACCCGCCATGGGGCAGTGACTATGCCACGAACAGTAACCAGTGCTCTGTGCACCGCCACCACATGCACACTCCTGGTTATGGACATATCTATAGAGTGTAAGCCCAATCAGCATTGACGTAACATTTATAATTTGCATACTGTAAAACTATACAGAGCAGCTGATTGGTTGCCATGGGCAACTTCTCCACTGGCTCACTTCTCCACTTTTATCACTTCTTAGTACATGTCCCCCTCTATCTGTGATTGCCCAGTCTCGTCTTACTACAATTCTGTGTCATATACACCAATCAGAGGTTATGGGCCAGATGCATCATCGCTTGGAAAGTAAAAAAATGGAGAGTGAAAAAGTACCAGCCAATCAGCTCCTAACTACCATTTTTCAAACACAGCATGTGACATGGCAGCTAGTACCTGATTGGCTGATACTTTTTCACTCTCCGTTTTAAAACTTTCCAAGAGAAGATGAATCTTGGATTATTCTCATTTATTGATCGCAAACAGATATTTACACATTTTTAATAAAATAAAATAAATTGTTGTTGGAAAGATATTCAGCGATGTCAAAATTTATGGGAGGAGCCTTGGAGAGAGATAAAGTACCAACCAATCAGCCCCTAACTGCTATGCTGCAGGTGGTATTTGAAAAATGACAGGAGCTTGTGGGTTGGTACTTTATCTCTCTCCAGTTTATCTCTCACAAAGCCTTAGTACATCTGCCCCATGTTGTCTCAGATTGCCGCTGTTGGGACTTTGCCAGGCTGCTATGGGAACAAAGCTTTCCCTTACGCCATAGAAACGATTTATCAATGATGACGATACTTTCATGACAGGTTCATGGGTATACATTAGCCAACAATTTGAGTGATTTACCTGATGACGAGATGTTAGGACAAATCGTTCAGTTCGTCCTAATGTGTACCCACTGCATCGCTAGTGATGCGTTCTCCCCCGTCGTCTTTAAATGCAGCTCAATCGGGGACGTTGCTACCTATGCCATGTTGCTGAATGCAGCATGGCTCCTGCTCCACCCCCCTTCCCCCCCACTCTCACCCCCTGCCGTTGCTCCGTCACTGCATCGGCAAGTGTGTATTCACGCTGAGTCCATCGCTCCTCATCTCGCTGGGTACACATGATCGTTTAATTTGTACCCCCCTTGTACAGATACACAGTAGCTCATCTAATGGACAGATGGGATATGACAGGGAAAAACAGCTTAGAGCTAGTACGCATGGGAATTTGCTTAAACAGGGGCAGCGCCCAGGGCCCTCTTTTTGTATGGGCTCAGTGGGCAGTTGCCCAAGGGCCCCAGGAGTATAAGGGCCCTAGGTTGATAGCTGAGGGTCCCCTTTATCCTGGGGTACCAGACTTTTTAAAATCGGCCCTGGCGATTTGGAGATATCAGACTTCAAAGCAGTGGTCCCCATCCAAGCCTGTTATTTGCTCTTCTCAGCCAGATATCTCGGGTTCTGTCTGACTTAGAGTGTTTCTGAGGGTATACTCCAAAATCTGGGACTCTCTCCTTTCAGTGGACACTGGCAGCTTGTCTCTACTATGCCCAGAACCGGAAATATCAGCCTTACAGTAGCTGCTCTCTGCTCCAGCTCCTCACGCATGGTATGCAGTTTTATATTTTCGTTGGTGGATTGCTCTGGCTCCTGAACTCTGATCCCCAAGTCCCCAGTATCTCCTGAAAGGTGTCCCCAGTACCTCATGAAAGGTGTCCCCAGTACCCCCTGAAAGGTGTCCCCAGTCCCTCCTGAAAGGTGTCCCCAGTACCTCCTGAAAGGTGTCCCCAGTACCCCCTGAAAGGTGTCCCCAGTACCTCCTGAAAGGTGTCCCCAGTACCTCCTGAAAGGTGTCCCCAGTACCCCCTGAAAGGTGTCCCCAGTACCTCCTGAAATGTGTCCCCAGTACCTCCTGAAAGGTGTCCCCAGTACCTCCTGAAAGGTGTCCCCAGTACCCCCTGAAAGGTGTCCCCAGTACCTCCTGAAATGTGTCCCCAGTACCCCCTGAAGGTCGCTCTAGTTTTTTTTATACCATTGAAAGCTAAGAAATCTATTTCCAGGAACTGCCCTCCCACCAGAAAATGGTGACTATTAAGCCCAGTCCACTTTCCACCCCTCCCCTGCATATTAAACACCCGCTACCATCCTGGAAGTCATGTACCGGGACCCCTTCATTCATCCCAATGCCCCCTTCTACAGTTTAGTTTTCTCCCTCCCGTCCCATCTGTGCGGTAAAGGAGTAATTAGCAGAAATTACTGCTCCAGGTCCTACATGCTGAGCGGAGATAGAACACCCCCTACCGCTCCTGGGACATCAAAGCTGGCGCTGTCTGCACCCCCCTCCCCTACCGCTAGAGAATGGGTAGGGGCCCCAGTCCATTGCTCTGCCCAGGGGCCTACACTGCTGTTAAGACGGCCCTGGCGGCGGCACCCCAAGCCTTGCGCCTTCAATCCTCCGCAGTCGCTGTGCGGGCTGTAGTTACGACACTGGATGTATACTGGCTGTGTGGTGGTGTGTGTGGGTATATAGAGGTAAACTGTCTATAGTATTATTTGTTATATGGTGCCATTAGATACTTCTACCTCCTGCTTCTCGTTCTAGCTGCGCCATACGGTCCTTGTCGTCAATTAAGAATTTTTTTTCCAAAACAGGACATGTTGTCCTATTATTATCTTTTATCAAATACTAATGTATTATATTGATGCATGCTTTGCCCGCCGTATCACATTATCAGTCATTTGCACAGTGAATGTATTACATATGACGTGTTATATCTGTAACAGTACGGTTACTTAACTGTTTGGCTATAATGTAAAGAATACGTTTTGCATCACGCTGTGCTAGAGCAAAATGGCAGCGGCAGTCTCCACACACAACTCTGCATGTGAAGTAGGAACCCGTTCGCTCTGCTGCGTTAAAACACAGCGAACAAACGGGTCAGAATGACCCCCAAAATACAGTTGCCTCATTTCTGCAGCACACAGAGAAAACATGTAGCCTTAGCACAAAAAGAAAATGTTGGCCGCAGGAAGTGGCGTTCCCTGAGGGTCACATAATAACGGTTCTACAGCTTCCCGCATATACCGTGTGACATGATCTGATCTAACAAGCGAGATGCGAATCATTAGCTGAGTATGAAAACAAAACGCAGGAAGCTGTTATAATCTCCCTCCGCTAATCCCAAATATCGCTCCCTCACTTCAAAGACAAACTCACTGTCACTTGGAAGTCTGTAATTCGTTCTGTCTCAAGTTAATCACATGAGACAATGGATTCCTGACTGTCAGTCGGGATCGGCTAATTGGAGCAAAATTAAACATTTGGTGACCTCAGAAAGAGCCTACGCGGCACATTCCCTTCACCGAAACCACCAGCCTGTGTCCGCTCAATCAGCAGAGCCTTCAATGTGACCCCATTACACCGGTGCAAAATGCTCTGATTCCCAGCACCTAGTAATGCAGGAGCCTCAGCTGAAATGATTCATTGATAAAGAGAAATAAGTTCCTTTTCTGGTGAATTATTAGGGATCAGTAAAGCTGGGTAAACACTTTAGAGATGTAACAAACACGTACAACAACGCATATATATATAGACGCAATATATTGTTATATACTTAATGTAAAAACATTGCGTCATGAGTGGTGTCGTTCCTTCTGACGTAAAGCACATCAGATGGGACAATGTGACCACCCAATTCATCAAATCAGGAAGGGGGGAACACACTATACCATAGTTAATATGATCCCTCATAGATCCCTCGATATACTGTATAGTTTGAACCCAGCTTAGTTTACTAAGCCTTGGGTGGAGATAACATGGACGAAGATAAAGTACCAGCCAATCAGCTCCTGTCATTTTTCAAACACGGGCCCGTAACATGGCAGGTAGAAGCTGATTAGCTGGTACTTTCAAGGCTTAGTAAGTAGACCCCTAATGCCTGGCTTTAATCAGGAGGGGTGGCGTTGTCTTCCTAAGTACAGTATATATCTGCTGCCCCCTCTGGTACCTGGGTGATGAGGCTTGGCAGCTGGTAGTTATGCACTGACATTTCACCATGAATGCCTGGGAAAGCGTGGTGAAAAATACAAGCTCATAGGTAGAGTACAGTATTATCTATTAGTATGCTCCTTCCCGGATGGCGGGGAAAGGTATAATAGGTACAGATAATGCATAGGTTACGTTTACAGCTAAGACCGGAGGTTGCGATTAAAGAACACATTCTAGGTGAGGAGCCATTGCTAGATGTAGGTTTACACTTAGCGGTTTTGGAAATTGTAATAGTATTCAGTCTTATTTGTTACAAACTTGTATGTTTGACTATGAGGCTTGGACCCCATATGACTAAGCAATCACTTGAAGGATGAGGCGTTCCTTCCTAGGACACCGGAGCCTGAGGTAGAATGATATTGATGGCCTCAACTTTCCAATGGCATCCAAGCCATTTTTACTGCTCTCCTAGAATATCCAGGAGACTCTCAGATGTCAGAGAGTTCTCCCACATTTCCTCTAGAGTAAACCAGCCTCCAGGATTTCCCAAGTGAAGTGAAGCTGATGGTCCAGGGGCTTGGAGACATGATTTGCAACAAATCCATTCAAATGTTGGCAAGTGTCATCCAAAGGACCAGAAAGGTGCGCCAGGCACAGATGTTATTGTTTTTAGTGCACTAAAACTAGTGTAGTCACTGGGGCACAATCCTTTATACAGTATGTGCAGACACAGCCTAGTAAGTTGGCAGGTAGCGGATGTGAGCAAGGCGGTTAGTCAGCATATTGACTCCATACCATAGTAGGTTTAATTGTAGATAACAGGATACGTGCGATACAGTTGTACGGCACTGTGGCGCTCCAATAAAACAGTTACAGTCTTGTGCACATGCAGCTACTTTTATTGAGTCAAGTAAACAACATGCAGCTGCAGTCTAATCAGTCTGACCTTTAAGTCTGGTGACTCAGACATTTGACGTTATTGTGCTGATGAGTCATGCACAATAACACTCAGTTAAGAGAACATTCTGTAGCGTTTAACAATTTTACTGCATGTCAACATGAATTAATGAGTATCTAGTGACATCACTGAGACTCTTTGTGGCTCAGTGATGTCACTTGTTCCTAATGAAGTGATTGGCTGCATTCTAGCATGAAAACTGAAACCTAATTATGGTATTTATGTGTCCTTTAATGTAGTGAAATATGAACAACTTAGGATATTTATAGTGTCCCTATGGAATTAGCTGAATAAAAGGGCTTATTTCATGAGCAAGTCTGTGTTATTTCTTTTCTAAAGAGGATAAAGTACTTATTAAAAAACTGCATCCGACCCCCTCGCAACTGACATCGCAAACAACTCCAGCCCAGTGGAGAGGGCTCACTGACGCAATCTGAAGCTACTTTTTGAGGATCTTGGGGGCAGATGTATTAACCTGGAGAAGGCATAAGGAAGTGATAAACCAGTGATAAGTGCAAGGTGATAAACGCACCAGCCAATCAGCTCCAATATGTAAATTAACAGTTCGGAGCTGATTGGCTGGTGCATTTATCACCTTGCACTTATCACTGGTTTATCACTTCCTTATGCCGTCTTCTGGCTTAATACATCTGCCCCCTTGTTACATACCTTCCCTATAGAATACTATGGTGATGGCTGCAGCGAAGGCTGGCGGATGGTGAGCAGGCGATATTTCGATATCTCTCGCTTTCTATCTTATTACACTCTAGTGACACTTACGGCAATTCTGCAGCAGTTTCCACATCTTTTAAGCAGAGAAATTGCTGGATCAATAGGCCCCTAAGAGTGCGGGAGTCGTAACCTCTGAGAATAAATATTAGGCCAAAGGGATTTTTTTTGATAGTTTGATGAGAATACCAGAGACCTTACTAATGAGTTTTCTGTATCTCCTCTCAGATAGCGGCTGACATAATAAGGATTTATGAGCAGTTTATGGATCCGGTGCATACCTTAGCAGATAACACCGGGCAGTTACTCAATGTGTCGGGGAGATCATTTTTACCCCTCCTTTAATGAGTGTCTTCCCACTCATGTGGGAGGTCTGCAGACCAAACTCCGCTGATAAAGTTCATTTTCTCAGAGAAAGTTTAGAATTCTGCCTTGTGCAGACTTCAAAGAGCCTTATCAGTGACTAGGAGAAAACACTGATGCTCCCTGGTTTTCTCATTTGCAATAATCTCACAGTCTGGAGCTGGGTGCACTGAGGACAGGTCTGTTTAATAAAGGGTAACAGTACCAGGAATGGATGGATGGACCTTCCTGTGCTGCACACTGGTACTGTATAAGGTCATTCTTCCCAGGGAAGTCCTAGATTATGCTCCTGGAATATTAATCTTGGAATGTGCACTACAAGTTCAGTTTCTGCCTGACCCTAGTGCAGCTGCTTTTGCTGACATCACACCCAGTAGCGGATCTTGCCACGGGCAAGCAGGACTTTTGCCCGGGGCGCCGCCTTCCGGAGGGCGCCGCACCAGGGCTAGATCCGCTGCTGCTGTGTGCCCCCCGCTGCCCCCCTGCTGCCGCTGGCCGCTGCCCCCCTCTACGCGTCTAGTTTCCCTTCGTGGAAAGGTCCTTAACTGTGCGGTGCGCAATGACGTCATTGCACAGCAAAGGTCCTCTCCACGAAGGGAACTAGACGCTACGCGTCTAGTTTCCCTTCGTGGATAGGACCTTTGCTGTGCGGTGCGCACCGCACATAATTTCAGTCTGTACAGGGGGCGTAAATGACCACGCCCCCTTACGAAGCCACGCCCCCTAATGCTGCCCGGGGCGCCAGAAGCACCGGCCCTGATCACACCTCTACATTGTATGTAAATTTACTATTATCAAGCCAAGTCTAGGAATGCCATGGCGGCGTACAAACGCCTCCGTGTTATTTTCATATTACACTTTGCAGAATTTATAGTTTAAGGGGGGTACACAGGGAGAGATCCATTCTTAGATTCTATGCAACCTGACTAGATTGCTTTGAACTTAAGCACGGATCTCTCCGTGTGTATGCCCCACAGCGATAGCGATGCGCAGCCCCGCGCGACGCTATCGCCGGTGCTAGATATGCCAGCATGCAGGCTCAATCTAGCACATCGCTCATTTCACCGCTGGGTGAAATGAACGCCCCGTCCCCCCTTGCTCAGCACACATCTCCCCCCACATTTCCCCCATGTGTACGGCCCTTAACGGTATGGACACAACCAAGTCATTCTGTAGTGTGGTGTGGTTAGGGGATGCGGTCAAGATCCCGCCGGACGGAATCCCAGCGGTCGGATTACCAACACCGGAATCCCGACTGGCACAATCCCGACATATCCACGACACCCATAGAGAGAGAATAAATTAGTGTACCGAGCATAGCGAGGCACCGTGCCCGCAGCGTAGCGAGCCCAGCGGGGAGAGCGTTGTGCTCGCCCCCCTGTCGGGATTGTGCCGGTCGGGATTCTGGTGTCGGGATATCGACCGCCAGGATCCCGTCCGGCGGGATTTCGTACTGACACCCGCGGTTAGGAATGTGGAAATCCAAATTCTGGCTGAAAAATGTTCCAAATTTCACAGGCAAACGCATAATGATGATACATTTTATTTATTTTTAGCAAACTTTATTCATAGAGTAGAAAAAGAATTGATACATTTAATACAATACCATTATTCTAATTAGATAAATATCTTGCTGAAATTTCTAAACAACAGATACCACATAATGGGGGTTAATCAGGTTTGGCAGCAAACCAAAAAGTAAGCAATTGGGCAAAACCATGTGCACTGCAGGTGGGGCAGATGTAACATGTGCAGAGAGAGTTAGAGTTGGGTGGGTTATGTTGTTTCTGTGCAGGGTAAATACTGAATGCTTTAATGTTACACTGCAATTTAGATTTCAGTTTGAACACACCCCACCCAAATCTAACTCTCTCTGCACATGTTACTTCTGCCCCACCTGCTAACAATCCTGAATAAGGGCCAATATCAAACAGTTCAGTTCATAACATCAGCACACAAAAAAATGAAAGTCAAGACCGCAATAGGAACAAAAGTAAAAACAGAGATAGGGATCTGAGAAATAAGAACATGGCCAGCGAGACCCAAAACCCGTCACTTTATTACCAGATCTCATTGTATGTTGATTGGAACATCTCCCATTAGTTCTCATGTTTCGTACCAAGGAGTAGATTGAAAACATTTATTTATCTGTCTTTTCAGATGTTAAACTTTAGCGCACTCACTAATGAATGTGACTTGAGCGCGTCTCGGGAGCCAGGATTAAAGTCACACCTACTCAGTAGCTGCAAACGGGGATTGTTGCTGCACTACCTGGTCAGAATGTCGACACCAGCTTGTTGACGTGGAGATAAGGTTGACAAGCAAAATGTCAAACATTCCCAGCGTCAGCACAATGTGGGTAATTCCAAGTTGATCGCAGCAGGATATTTTTTTAGCAGTTGGGCAAAACCATGTGCACTGCAGGGGGGGGGGGGGGGGGGGGCAGATATAACATTTGCAGAGAGAGTTAGATTTGGGTGGGTTATTTTGTTTCTGTGCAGGGTAAATACTGGCTGCTTTATTTTTACACTGCAATTTAGATTGCAGATTGAACTCACCCCACCCAAATCTAACTCTCTCTGCACATGTTATATCTGCTCCTCCTGCAGTGCACATGGTTTTGCCCAACTGCTAAAAAATTTCCTTCTGCGATCAACTTGGAATTACCCTCAATGTTATTTTTAGGGTTAGAAGGATAAAGGTTAGGCAAAAATATTCAAAAAATAAGTCGACATTCTGAATGCTGACTCTTCATACTACACCCTTTGTATCGCATGAAACGGATATGTATCAGGATGGACCTGCCATGCCTGAAGGGAGTGCAGCCTGTGTCAGCATTATCGGATACAGGGGGTTACTGGGGGTCATTCCGAGATGATCGTAGCTGTGCTAAATTTAGCACAGCTATGATCATCTTCCCTGACATGCGGGGGGACGCCCAGCACAGGGCTATCCCGCCCCGCATGTCAGTGCCGCCCCCCTCCCCGCAGAAGTGTAAAGGCATCGCACAGCGGCGATGCCTTTGCACTTCAAGAGTAGCTCCCGGCCAGAGCAGCTTTAGCGTGCTGGCCGGGAGCTACTCATCGCTCCCCGGCCCGCAGCGGATGCGCGTGATGTCATGCAGCCGCTGCTGCCCGCCCCCCATTCGGTCCGACCATGCCTGCGTTGGCCGGACCGCGGATACGAAACAGTGGCCACACGCTGCCATTCCGCCCCCCTCCCGCCCAGTGACCGCCTCTGCCTGTCAATCAGGCAGAGGCGATCGCATCCCTGCTACGGCCTTCGGCCTTCTGCCATGCGCCGGCGCACTACGGCGCATGCGCAGTAGGGACCCGTTCGCCCGTGCGTTAAAAAGCAGCGAGCGAACGGGTCAGAATGACCCCATTGTTGGATGCATGGGTTGTCTGATGTTAAATGAATGTGCACAGGTATCTATACAGGGATATGGTCCTTAGGTGGACACTCAATAGGTGCACCACTATTGGTTGACATGCATTAGGTCGACACCTGGAAAATGTCGCCCATGAGCATTGATTGACATGGTAAAGGTCGACACATGAAAAGGTCGCCGCGAGCATTGAGTGACATGGCAAAGGTCGACACGTGAAAAGGTTGACATGAGTTTTTCACTTTTTTTTTTTTTTACTTTTTCATACTTTACGATCCACGTGGACTACGATTGGAAAAAGTAACCTGTGCCGAGCGCAGCGGTAGCAGAGCGAGGCACCTTGCCCGAACGCGAGCCATGTGAGGGGACACGGTGCACTAATTGGGGTTCCCGGTCACTTTGCGAAGAAAACGACACCGGAAAAATGACCTTTTTCCATGTCAACTTTTTCCGTGTCGACTTTTTTCTGTCATCAGTCTACTACCTGTCGACCAATAGTGGTCGACCTAATGAGTGTCGACCTAAATAGGGTTGACTAAACAAACCCATTCCATCTATACAAATCACACAAATATTGTGAAGCTTCAACGATTGTATCATTGCCAAATGGAAGACGATAAAGACATAGTTGTCGACTTCTGGGCTGCTCTCTCCGGGAGAGAGCAGCCCGTCGGCTCAGCAGGGGGGGCGGGCAGTGAGGTGACGTGACAGGGGGGCGGGCCAGAGGCGAAACGGAGGCGGGCCAGAGGCGGAACGGGGCGTGGCTTCTGGACCGCATCATTTAAGCCCCGCCCCGCTGTGTAATGCCGCGATTACCGGAATTATACAGCAGGGGGCGTGGTTACGATGACGCGATTCAACAAGAATCGCGTCATCGCCTGCCTGGACCGCCCACTTTACTCGTTAAGTGGGCGGCGGGCAGGGGGTGACCCGCGGATATCGGGAGACTTGCCTGCTCTTCCGGGGGGCCGGGAGGGTCACCCGTTTTTCGGGAGCCTCCCGGCCATTCCGGGAGGGTAGGCAAGTATGGATAAAGATGATGAGAAAACACTGGAGCCAGTGCCGGAGGCTGGAGGAGAGAGGAGGAGGAGGCTGTATGCACACATAGGAGGCTGCTGAATGAAGCATGTCCATGTGTATCTCTCAGGTGAGCTTCTATTACACTTTATAACCTCACCCATTCTGGTCTACTTGCTGCGGCACCTGGGGTTTCTGCATTGCTGAAGCGTGGGCCCAGCTGGCTGGCCCCGTCGGGTGAAGGTTACCACCGCAGCTGCTGCTACGTCTACTTCTGTTCGGTCACCTAATTAACATACCCAGTAGGCTTTTCTTTTTTTTTCTTTTTAAAGAATGTATTTACATCCAGCTGAACCTGTCAGGGGAATGAGAGATAGGAAGCGGATGGGGTGATGGCCTTACCGGGTGATCAGTCCTATGTACTATTCTGTCATACTCTGGAGCTGGAGCAAGTTCAGAATTCATGTGACAAGTGGGCCGGACACGGCGAATTACTAAACTCTGATATCAAGGTCCAAATGTACGAGGCTGCGAATTGCAGGCGCTGGCACGATTTTGACGATTCGGCCTCTAGGCTTAAGGTGGTTATAATTGAACAGTCGACACCAGTCTGTTTTGACCTTTGCATTATTGCCACAATAAATTGTTCGCGCCGTGACTGCAATTCGCTGACCACGATATTTGGGCCACAAATGTGCCCAATCAGCACAATGGTTACACGGATTATTTACAGAATACAGAAAAGGGGGAGATGCTGGGATCCCTGGGTCACCTACAGCTCACTCCCCCTCCTATCTCTCCTATCCTGTGTATCTTCCTGCACTGCGTACTATATTTCTCGCATTCTGGCTGCATGGTTCTGCTGCTGCACAAGAGGGAGATCAGTGTGCCCACAGATACCCTGTGACCCCCCTCCCCTCCCTTAATCTGGTTATGACTGCAGTACATCCATTAGAGTATAATAGTTTCTTGACTGTCATGATTTTAGTTCCGCCTGACAAAGACAATGAGGATGGAGTCCAAAAATGTAATTGTGCTCTTTTGTGGTGTATCTCAGAAGCAGAGCCGGCCCTAACCAATATGATGCCCTAGGCAAGATTTTGGCTGGTGCCCCCTAGCACCACCGCTGGTTCTGCCTCTGACCTTGCACCTCTTTCCCAGCACCATCACCCCTCACCCATAGCAGTCCTTGTACCCCCTATATTTTAAATAGGAACAGTTCGCACATTTGACGCACAGCTCAAAAAGGGGCATCTTCTTGCTGGGAAGGGGCATGGCCACACAATAGTAACCCCAATTCCAATTACGCCACACAGTGCTGCAACTTTATTCACATTTTATCTTGCGATAGTGTCCATAATTCATATTACATCCCACAGTAGTATCACTTTACCTTATAAACGTTACGCCTCACAGTAGAGCCCCTTATTCACATTACATCACACTGAATTGCTCCTTATTCACATTACACCACACCTTATTGCTCTTTATTCACATTAGACGACACAGTAGTGCCCTTTCTATATGCAATGCCACATAGTAGAGCACCTTATACACATAATGCCACACATTAGTAATGCATTTATACACAATTCCACACAGTAATGCCCCTTACACATATGAGACACATTAATGTCCTTATAAACATAATGCACCTTACACATTATGACAACCTTTATTAATGCCCTTTTACACATAATGTCCCTTACACATATGCCGCACATATTAATGCCCTTATACACATAATGACACACATAGTGCCCCCTACACATTTGCTGCACATTATTAGTGCCCCTATACACATAATGACACACATACAGTAGTACCCTGTTACACATATGCCGCACATTATTAATGCCCTTATACACATAATGACACACATAGTGGCCCTTTACACATATGTTGCACATTATTAAAGCATTTTTACATGACACACATAATGCTCCTTACACATATTGGCCCTCATTCCGAGTTGATCGGTCGCAAGGCGAATTTAGCAGAGTTACACACGCTAAGCCGCCGCCTACTGGGAGTGAATCTTAGCTTCTTAAAATTGCGACCGATGTATTCGCAATATTGCGATTACTAACTACTTAGCAGTTTCAGAGTAGCTCCAGACTTACTCTGCCTGTGCGATCAGTTCAGTGCTTGTCGTTCCTGGTTGACGTCACAAACACACCCAGCGTTCGCCCAGGCACTCCCACCGTTTCTCCGGCCACTCCTGCGTTTTTTCCGGAAACGGTAACGTTTTCAGCCACACGCCCCTGAAACGCCGTGTTTCCGCCCAGTAACACCCATTTCCTGTCAATCACATTACGTTCGCCGGAGCGAAGAAAAAGCCGTGAGTAAAAATACTTTCTTCATAGTAAAGTTACTTGGCGCAGTCGCAGTGCGAACATTGCGCATGCGTACTAAGCGGATTTTCAATGCGATGCGATGAAAAATACCGAGCGAACAACTCGGAATGAGGGCCCTTCTGAACACTACTGCACAACCAACCCACTCACATGCACACAGCACTCACACTTCCACTAACACTGTGACCTCTGTCTCTGCTTGGATACTGATATATCCTTATAAATCTTGCATCAATGCTAATGTCGGGCACCTTTTTTTAATGAAAATGCATCTTAATTGCATTGCTATGTGGCTAGGATGCACAAGCAGCTTCTGCTGATTAAACTGATATGCAGCATGCCTATATACTGTGCGAGACTGTGGCTGTATCTGCATATGAAATGCTACATACAGAATATAGGCATGCCGCATATCATTTTAATCAGCAGAAGCTGATGATGCCCCTTGGCATATCAAATGCCCTAGGCAATTGCCTAGTTTGCCTATGCCTATGGCCGGCTCTGCTCAGAAGCGTTTACTCGAATACACAGGCCCTCATTCCGAGTTGTTCGCTCGCAAGCTGCTTTTAGCAGCTTTACACACGCTAAGCCGCCGCCTACTGGGAGTGAATCTTAGCTTCTTAAAATTGCGAAAGAAAGATTCGCAATATTGCGAAAAGACATCTCTGTGCAGTTTCTGAGTAGCTCCAGACTTACTCTGCCAGTGCGATCAGTTCAGTGCTTGTCGTTCCTGGTTTGACGTCACAAACACACCCAGCGTTCGCCCAGACACTCCTCCGTTTCTCCAGCCACTCCCGCGTTTTTCCCAGAAACGGTAGCGTTTTTTCCCTCACGCCCATAAAACGGCCTGTTTCCTCCCAGAAACACCCACTTCCTGTCAATCACATTACGATCACCAGAACAAAGAAAAAGCCGTGAGTAAAATTCCTAACTGCATAGCAAATTTACTTGGCGCAGTCGCAGTGCGAACATTGCGCATGCGCACTAAGAGGAAAATCGCTGCGATGCGAAGAAATTTACCGAGCGAACAACTCGGAATGACCCCCACAGATTTGCAGGGAAGCGCCTGGATTTGTAGGGTCAAGGTGATGTGTTTGTTCCAGTGCAGAGAATTACCCTTGTACAGTGGGAGGAGCTAAGTGGATGGTGGGCATTCCGCAAACCTATTTTGCAAGAAGAAATTATTTAGATGAGGGTGCAAAGGAAACAATCAGGAGTTTTTGCTGGGGGTTTTTATTTTAATGGGTGCAAAGTCTTTATCACCACATTTTTATAGCACTTAGAGGTCCTGGAGAAAAGGACTCATCTTTATACTTTTAATTGGACGCATCTTTGCACTTTTTTAAGCAGCATTTTAGGAGAAGAAATGTTTTCAGCAATAATTTGGTTGGTCCTAAAGTGGTTGGTGGGTGGATTTTAAAGAAATATTATATTACATTGTGTCCAGTGTTTGAACAAAGTTCAGCTGGTGTCCAAATTGTAATGTCCTAGTCACACAACTTGTCACACTTGGGGGGTTATTCAGGATTGTTAGTAAACATAAAAAATTAGCAATTAGACCAAACCATGCTGCACTGCAGGTGGGGCAGATGTAACATGTGCAGAGAGAGTTAGATTTGGGTGGGATGTGTTCAAACTGAAATCTAAATTGTGGTGTTAAAATAAAGCAGCCAGTATTTACCCTGCACTGAAACAATACACCCCACCCAAATCTAACTCTCTCTGCACATGTTACATATGCCCCACCTGCAGTGCAGCATGGTTTTGCCCAATTACTAACTTTTTTGGTTTACTAACAACTCTGAATAACCCCCTTGTGTATTAGAAACATTACATGACCTCATATTTTGTCTTTTACAAATATTATTATTATCCTTTATTTATAGTGCGCATCGAGGGTTCCAGAGCACCTAACAAAGTACATAAACAAATGAGCAAAACAAGAAAACAGCGACTTACAGTACAAAACAACATAGAATCAAAGCATCTGTCGGGCTCTAAACTGGGTCTGACCAGGGTTGGGACCATGTTTCAAAACCCAGTTCGGACCCAGGAATTAGGTAGAAAAGGGTTTGAGTTTCTTACTGAATACTTCCCTACTCTCCCATAACTTGCAGGACACTTGCCATTTCCCCGCACCCCCAAAAGAGTGACCGAATCTCCCACAAACCACTCACTTCATAGTGAAGCTGGCAGGATGTGGGAGAAAACACTGGCAATCGAGGCTCTGTTTTAAAGGGACGGGGTTAAATGATGAGAATTTGCGTCATTTAGCCCTACCCATTCCTCTTGGACCAACAAATTGCAGCATTTTGCCGCTACAGGGCATTTCGCCGCTAATGCTGTACCAGCCAGGCCCCACCCCCTGAAGATGCCTGTAGCGTCTCCTGAATATCACCAGAAGACATAGGATCGGAATTCACCCTCCCCCCCCCCCTCTCTCTCTCTTTAGGCGGGATGTACTAAAGGAAAAATGCGGTAAAACCTCCGAAAATGTACTAAGACCCTACCGCCGGTGTTTCGCCGTCCAGGGCATCGCCATCTCTGGGTGGCGACACCCTATAGAAGCCTATGGGCTTCTTATCCCCGACCGCCGCAACCCGCCGCCCCCGCCGCAGACGCCTCCCCCCCGGCATACCTTCCTCCAGGCAGCCGGAAGGTAATCTCCTCCTCCCCCTAACAACGCAGCCGGAGGTCCTTCCGGCTGCAGGGGGGAGGAGGAGGCGCCGAGGGCAGCCTGCTGCTGCTTCCCGGCGTCTAGGCAATGTGAAGATCCCGGGGAGGTGACGGAGACCCCCCGCAGACTACCTCACAGGTATCGCGGGGGGCCTCCGTCACCGCATTGCGACATTGATCGCATATTTTAGTACATATGGGATCAACATCGCTGCGATAAGCGGCGAGGGGCAGCGATGTATCTTAATACATCCCGCCCTTTCTCTCTCTCTTCCAAGAAATGAAAGTCCCCTGTGTGTAGTGTAGGTGCTCAATCTCCTGCCCTAACTCAGCTCCTTCTATAACTGTATCCGCCTCGCTGCATTTTCTTTTCTCCATTTTTTTTATTTCCATGTTTTATTGAATACGATCTTAACTACCAAAACCAATTTCGGATGCCTTCCTGCATGACTTCACTTCAATCGGCTTCTCCTGAAAACCACACGTTCCTGCCCACAGCTGCCGGATGCTATTTAGGATCACAATATACTTTTTTTTTATATTGTTATTAAGAGTTTGGCCTTCTTTTTAGGATTTTTTTCTTAAATCCCTGAAGCGCTGCGCAGTTCCCAGATTTCTATATTAAACAGCTGAAAGAGTGATAATAAAACAGAATTGTGGTGGTGATACTCTACTTTAATAGTGATAATAATGTTAGTCGTAGATAGGTAATAAAACCACTTATTAGATATATGGCTGGAGATGAATCTGAGAAGTCCTCCATACTGTATGGCTTTGGCCACAATCCCAAGATTTTATTCCTGTATCATTTATTTCCATAGCAGCAACACGCTCAGTGGAGATGTACAATGCCAGGCGCTCTACAGGGCTTATAATAGTCAGCAATATCTGCATGAACATTCTTCATTTTAGACACACATACTGTACAGTATATATATATATATATATATATATATATATATACATACTGTTGCTTGGCACTCTGGATGAAAAAGCATAAAATAGCTGGTGCCTTCCCAGGTAGATCCAGGTAGATAAGATAGTTGCTGGATTCTTATGAATAAGAATAAAGGGCGGCACTCCAATAGTTGCGTAGAAAAGTGTAAACTTTAGTGAATCATCTCGTCATTGTCAATTGACAATGACGAGATGATTCACTAAAGTTTACACTTTCATTAGAATCCAGCAACTATACATCTCCTATATATTTGCCTTAATCTGTGACTCTGTGCTCGTAACGCTGGGCGGAGTCACAGAGCTGGGCGGAGTCAACTGCATCTGCTGCAGGGAGCTACTCCATACCCAGTGCCAGCAGCAGTCAGGTACAAGTCCCTACCTTACAGTATAGGAGGTGAGGATGGCCACTAGCTGCCGGCTGCTGTGCCTGTCCCCCCCCCCCCCCCCCCCCAATCACCTGTGACAGCGGGCTGTGTGCTGTGCAGTGCGTGTCCCGAAAAGGGGGCGGAGCTACGGCGTCACGAGGGGGAGGAGCTACACGGAATAGAGGGGCGGAGCTACACGGGACCAGACAGCTGAACAATGGTGGAATCAGCATTGCAGTGACGGCCAGCCAGACTTGGTAAGTGGAGGGTGAGAGAGAAATGTGTGTGCATGTGTGTATATAGTGGTGTGTGTGTGTGTGTGTGTGTGTGTGTGTGTGTGTGTGTGTGTGTGTGTATATAGTGGGGTGTGTGTGTGCGTGTGTGTATATATGGTGGGGTGTGTGTGTTTGTATATATGTGTGAATTGGGTGTGTGTGAGGTATGTCTGTGTGTGCGCACTTTATGGACGCCACTGCTGGGGGGGCCATTACATGCAAGGACGCTACTAATATAGGGGGGCATTACGTATAAGGACGCTACTACTATAGGGGGGGCATTACGTATAAGGACGCTACTACTATAGGGGGGGCATTACGTATAAGGACGCTACTACTATGGGGGGGCATTACGTATAAGGACGCTACTACTATAGGGGGGGCATTACGTATAAGGACGCTACTACTATAGGGGGGGCATTACGTATAAGGACGCTACTACTATAGGGGGGCATTACGTATAAGGACGCTACTACTATGGGGGGGCATTACGTATAAGGACGCTACTACTATAGGGGGGGCATTACGTATAAGGACGCTACTACTATGGGGGGGCATTACGTACAAGGACGCTACTACTATAGGGGGACATTACATATAAGGAGGCTACTAATACTGGGGGGCATTACATATAAGGACGCTACTACTGGGGGGGCATTATGTATAAGGACTCTATTACTTCTGGGGGCATTATGTATAAGGACGGTGCTACTACTACTGGGAGGGCATTACATGTAAGGATGCTACTACTACTGGGGGGGCATTATGTATAAGGACGGTACTACTACTGGGGGCACATTATGTATAAGGATGCTACTACTACTGGGGGCATTACGTATAAGGACGCTACTACTACGGGTGGGGCATTACGTATAAGGATGCTACTATTACTGTTGTGGGGCATTACATATAACTGCTACTACTACTGGGGGGGCATTATGTATAAGGATGCTACTACTACTGGGGGGGCATTATGTATAAGGACGCTACTATTACTGTTGGGGGGCATTACATATAACTGCTACTACTACTGGGGGGGCATTATGTATAAGGACACTACTACTATTGTGGGGGCATTACGTATATGGACGCTTCTACTACGGCTGGGGCATTACGTATAAGGACGCTACTACTACGGGTGGGGCATTACGTATAAGATGAATAAGATTGTGCTACATTGTGGCGTAATTTTAAATGGGGGTACTATTGTGTGGCCATGCCCCTTAGTTGTGAGACCACACCACTTTTCCCGATGCACAACAAAGGAATATGGGAGGGCGCAAAATTCATAGTTTGCAGGGGGGCGCCAAACACCCTAGCACCGGCCCTGGCCACCAGTAGCAAAAGTACACCACGGCCACTGACACTATCTGCAGGGAGGGGAACAGCGCTGATATGGAGGGTACTTGCAGGCAGCGAGTCGCCGCCCGCAGCTCCTCTCCCACCTACACACCATACCTGCCGCCTGACACCCACACCCCAGAGAGAGGGCGCTAGCTCAGGCACCGCTAGATCAGCATCTGCAGCATACACACAAGGGCTGCCATGCTCAGCGGCAAGCGGTGCGGAGCATGTGCAGCGGGACAGCGCCAGGACGGGACACGCACTAATCAACATTGCTGCTGGCCCGGAGCTCCCTCCGTCTGCAGCCTAAGGACGCGCGCCGCACCTCTCCAGGGAAACACCATGCCTGCCCGCCCACAGGGCTCCGGACGCTTACCTATGCTCCGCGATCACAGCAGCTGACGCTGCCATGCAGGATGGAGGAATGACGCCAGTCAGACGGGGCGGACAGTGTGCGGCGGAACGGGGCCAGGAAGGAATGCTGACCACGACCCATTGCTGCTGGGTCTGAGCTCCCTCCCTCTGCAGTCACCATCTCACAGCAGCAGCCTGGAGGTTAGTGGCCACCACGACCCGCACATCCTTACCTCACACATACCTCACATATACCTCACATACCTCACACATGAGTGCAAAGGTACACACACTGTGACATCACACCTGTAGCCCACCCCTATATCTGCTAAGTACTCCCCGTCACTATGCCCTGTCACCCTCATCCTGCTCTCTAACTGCCTGTCTGTGTACTGGCCTTCACCCCTCTCACACCATCACCAACCCTCACTAACTACCACAGAGACTATGTGCACTGATATCTGCCCCTCCACCACCTGCAGCGCCCCTGGACCCCTCCCCATCCCCCGCAAACCCCCGCACCTGCCCCTCCACCACCCGTGGCACCCCCACCCACTGCGCCTTCGGACCCCCTACCCCACCCGCAGTGTCTTCCAAACCCCTCCCCCATCTGCAGCAGCCCCTCCCCCATCCGCCACACCCCGCATCTGGCTCTCCCCCGCCCGCTGCACCTTTGGATCCCCTACCCCACCCACGCAGCAGGCCCTTCCCAATCCGCATCGCCTACACCATTCGCAACAGCACCGCACCCGCCACTCCCCCACCCACGTTACCCCCGCATCCACCCCTTCCCCCACCCACCGCGCCCCCTGGACACCTCCCCCATCCACTGCACACCCGCACCCACCCCTTCTCCATCTGCAGCGCCTTCGGAACCCCTCCTCCATCTGCAACAGCCCTGCAGCTGCCATCCCCCACCTGCGACACCCCTGCTCCTACCCCACTCACAGCGCCTTCATACCCCCTCCCCCATCCGCGGTCCCCACTCCCCAAACCCCTTCCTGTTGCAAGGGACTACGCCCCCTTCACCATCGGACGCCCTATCATTGTGCAATATTCAAACACTAACAAAACTAGGAATGCAGGTAATACTCCATATATTGAACCCCAGAAAGGCGTGCAGGGGTTAAGGGGGCGTAGCCCCTTCCGACGGTGTGAAGAGCGCCCGTAGGGCGCGATGAAGCACCTAGTATATATATATATATATATATATATATCTATCCTCTCACCACTCGGCGGCACTCCGGACGAATAAATTAGAGACTACAAAGTCATCTTGGATTAAATCAACGTTTCAGTGCTCGGCGGCACTTTTATCAAGATTATCAGACAGCATAAGAAACCATTGTGTATACACCATATAAATAGCATCAGTGAAACCACACGTTGCACGTCAAGTCCCACCCCACTTCCAATCAACGTGGTGCCGGGCGTGACGTGCAGGCAGCTGAATCAAATAAACATTTACATTAAATGCACATTATAAACATCACAGTGACTGAAGACATAAAAATCACAAAAGTTACACATACAAACAAATTACACATCTAAATAAAAACCGTGAAAAAATGGCAAGAATAAAAACCAATGACAAGCACTAGACTTTTAGAACAAATAATTCATCATATAGCTACAAAAAAATGCCGCTGAGCACTGAAACGTTGATTTAATCCAAGATGACTTTGTAGTCTCTAATTTATTCGTCCGGAGTGCCGCCGAGTGGTGAGAGGATATTGTGGGCTGCTGCAATACGGCCGTCACGGAGGGCACCTGGCAAGTTTTGTTCTGGGATAACAAGAGTGCCGGATCTGGTGGATGTATATATATATATATATATATATATATAAACAAATAAACAAGAAGGGTGGGTCTTTAAGAAAGTATTTCCTTTTCAGGACCTAACCACAAGTTCTCAAGATAAAGAAATACAAATATATATTTTGTTAATGAAATTTGTCAAAAGTTGAAGATTTGTCCGTTCCATTCACCTCCCCAGGCAGTAGAGTTGCATGGAAAAGTAATTTAATTCTGTTATTGCTCTTTTTTGTGTCAAGGAATCTGTATGTATTTTTGTTTTTTGTTTGTTTGATTATCTTTATACCCTAAGCATTGTGGTTATTTTGTTAATGGAAATTCCATTAAATAACGTTCTGTATCTGTGTTGTTAACACATTCTTGTGCTAGTTAAACAAGGTCATTTTCTAAGGGCTACATAACTAATTCACAGGTGTGTGAAAATATGCAAAAGCGGAGGAGACATCCTGTGAAAAATGATGCACACTGCTGGCTTCTCTGATCTGCTGATCTGATCTACTGACTGTGTCTGAACATACAGCATCGGATAACATTGCAACCATCGGTCGCAACATCAGTAACTCTCAGTGTATTTAGGTTGTCCGGCAAAACTACGCTGCCATGGCCAGTGAAACTACGTCTCTGTCAATCAAGCAACTGGAGCAACTGCACCATCTTGCGACATGCACTCTTTGGCATCGGTGCATGTGCAGTCCCAAAAACATCGGTCCATAATCGGGACTGAGACAGAAGATGAATCAGCCCCATTGTTCTCCAGTGAATACAGGAGGTTCCTGAATACAATTATGTGCCATGGGCCAAATTCAGAGTTTAATGCAAATGCATCGCAGCTGGGATCCCGTATACAGCGGTTGTGCGTAAATATGCAAATTGTTGCAGCAGCCGTGATTTCAAATGACATGCCCAGTGGCAGCGTGGCAGATCCGGCACTTGTGTACGAAGACGCAACCATCGGACGCACGCTGATTGATCATCGGCCTTTAACGTAAGCCTGTGGCTGCGCAGCATAGGTAAGATACCGGACACATTTTAACTGAGTACAGGATCGCATCGACAAGCTGTAACATTCCCCCGAAAGGGTTGCAACATGTTTTGAATAGCCGCCCCCAATTACCCCCTGATGCTTATTTTGAAAAAATAAAAAAATCCACATGATCGCCGTCGCAAGACTACTGTAGCACATGCGGGGAGCAACTTAGATGCAAGTACGGTGGCAAAAAATTGCTACACTGTGAACCAAAGTTCTGGCAGATTAAAAGCGCTGGCGGCGAGATAATACTTTTGCTGGAATGGGGCTATTGCGAGCTGTAAGGGAGGCAATGAGTAAAATAATTTATCTTCATGGTCCATATTTGAACATTTAAAATTTGAGCACATTTAAATGATTGCCTGCGGGTTATTCTTTCCTCTCATAGAGAATTACACTAAGCTGTGATTTTATTTTTTTTTCCAAAACTAATAGAAGCTACAATTTAGAAGAAAAAAAGAAAACGCGATCTGAAAGTTTAAAAACCATCTCTGCGCTATTTTAGGAGCCTTCATTTTATACCAAGCTTTTTGAAATCCATTCTCATTCTTTAATTGCAGTGTGACAGAACATGTCATGATAGATCTCCCCCATCTTTCTTCTTTAATGTCATTAAAAATCAAACATTAAGCACTGACTGTAACAGAAGTCGTTCAGAGACGGAATATTGCTCCAGGACTGTATCTAAAAGGGATTAAGAGAAAACTTTCCTCACATTTACATTGCCAGATGTTCTATTGGCAATAAGATATGACCTGTGGCCAAAGATCACACAAATGTATTTCTATGTCAACTAATGTTATTTCCTAGTATCTTCTAACAATAATCCTGGCTGTATCCACCAACAGCCATAAGAAGAAGCCACCAAGAGCCAGGAACTACCACAGTGGGTGTTATTACTGACTGCCCAGAGGCAGGAACTAGCACAGTGCCTGTAATCACCCACTGCCAAGAGCCAGGAACTAGCACAGCGCCTGTAATCACTGACTGCCCAGAGCCAGGAACTAGCACAGTGCCTGTAATCACCCACTTCCCAGAGCCAGGAACTACCACAGTACATGTAATCACTCACTGCCCAGAGCCAGGAACTAGCACAGCGCCTGTAATCACCCACTGCCCAGAGCCAGGAACTAGCACAGAGCCTGTAATCACCCACTGCACAGAGCCAGGAACTAGCACAGTGCCTGTAATCACCCACTGCCAAGAGCCAGGAACTAGCACAGTGCCTGTAATCACCCACTTCCCAGAGCCAGGAACTACCACAGTACATGTAATCACTCACTGCCCAGAGCCAGGAACTAGCACAGTGCCTGTAATCACTCACTGTCCAGATCCAGGAACTAGCACAGTGCCTGTAATCACCCACTGCCCAGAGCCAGGAACTACCACAGTACATGTAATCACTCACTGCCCAGAGCCAGGAACTAGCACAGTGCCTGTAATCACTCACTGCCCAGATCCAGGAACTAGCACAGTGCCTGTAATCACCCACTGCCCAGAGCCAGGAACTAGCACAGTGCCTGTAATCACTCACTGCCCAGAGCAAGGAACTAGCACAGTGCCTGTAATCACTCACTGCCCAGAGCCAGGAACTAGCACAGTGAGTGTTATTACTGACTGCCCAGAGCCAGGAACTAGCACAGTGCCTGTAATCACTCACTGCCCAGAGCCAGGAACTAGCACAGCGCCTGTAATCACCCACTGCCCAGAGCAAGGAACTACCACAGTGAGTGTTATTACTGACTGCCCAGACCCAGGAACTAGCACAATGCCTGTAATCACCCACTGCCCAGAGCCAGGAACTAGCACAGTACCTGTAATGACCCGCTGCCCAGAGCCAGGAACTAGCACAGTGCCTGTAATCACCCACTGCCCAGAGCCAGGAACTAGCACAGTACCTGTAATGACCCGCTGCCCAGAGCCAGGAACTAGCACAGTGCCTGTAATCACTCACTGCCCAGAGCCAGGAACTAGCACAGTGCCTGTAATCACCCACTGCCCAGAGCCAGGAACTAGCACAGTGCCTGTAATCACCCACTGCCCAGAGCCAGGAACTAGCACAGTGCCTGTAATCACCACCTGCCCAGAGCCAGAGACTAGCACAGCACCAGTAATCACTCACTGCCCAGAGCCAGGAACTAGCACAGCACCTGTAATCACCCGCTGCCTAGAGCCAGGAACTAGCACAGAGCCTGTAATCACCACCTGCCCAGAGCCAGGAACTAGCACAGTACCTGTAATCACTCACTGCCCAGAGCCAGGAACTAGCACAGTGCCTGTAATCACCAACTGCCCAGAGCCAGGAACTAGCACAGTGCCTGTAATCACCCACTGCCCAGAGCCAGTAACTAGCACAGTGCCTGTAATCACCAACTGCCCAGAGCCAGTAACTAGCACAGCACCTGTAATCACCCACTGCCCAGAGCCAGGAACTAGCACAGTGCCTGTAATCACCCACTGCCCAGAGCCAGTAACTAGCACAGTGCCTGTAATCACCCACTGCCCAGAGCCAGGAACTAGCACAGTGTCTGTAATCACCAACTGCCCAGAGCCAGGAACTAGAACAGTGCCTGTAATCACCAACTGCCCAGAGCCAGGAACTAGCACAGCACCTGTAATCACCCACTGCCCAGAGCCAGGAACTAGCACAGTGCCTGTAATCACACACTGCCCAGAGCCAGGAACTAGCACACTGCCTGTAATCACCAACTGCCCAGAGCCAGGAACTAGCACAGTGCCTGTAATCACCAACTGCCCAGAGCCAGGAACTAGCACAGTGCCTGTAATCACCAACTGCCCAGAGCCAGGAACTAGCACAGTGAGTATTATTACTGACTGCCCAGAGCCAGGAACTAGCACAGTGCCTGTAATCACTCACTGCCCAGAGCAAGGAATTAGCACAGTGCCTGTAATCACCCACTGCCCAGAGCCAGGAACAACCACAGTGAGTGTTATTACTGACTGCCCAGAGCCAGGAACTAGCACAGTGCCTGTAATCACTCACTGCCCAGAGCCAGGAACTAGCACAGCGCCTGTAATCACCCACTGCCCCGAGCAAGGAACTACCACAGTGAGTGTTATTACTGACTGCCCAGACCCAGGAACTAGCACAGTGCCTGTAATCACCAACTGCCCAGACCCAGGAACTAGCACAGTACCTGTAATGACCCGCTGCCCTGAGCCAGGAACTAGCACAGTGCCTGTAATCACTCACTGCCCAGAGCCAGGAACTAGCACAGTGCCTGTAATCACCCACTGCCCAGAGCCAGGAACTAGCACAGTGCCTGTAATCACCCACTGCCCAGAGCCAGGAACTAGCACAGTGCCTGTAATCACTCACTGCCCAGAGCCAGAAACTAGCACAGCACCTGTAATCACTCACTGCCCAGAGCCAGGAACTAGCACAGCACCTGTAATCACCCGCTGCCCAGAGCCAGGAACTAGCACAGAGCCTGTAATCACCACCTGCCCAGAGCCAGGAACTAGCACAGTGCCTGTAATCACTCACTGCCCAGAGCCAGGAACTAGCACATTGCCTGTAATCACCCACTGCCTAGAGCCAGGAACTAGCACAGTGCCTGTAATCACCAACTGCCCAGAGCCAGGAACTAGCACAGTGCCTGTAATCACCCACTTCCCAGAGCCAGGAACTACCACAGTACATGTAATCACTCACTGCCCAGAGCCAGGAACTAGCACAGCGCCTGTAATCACCCACTGCCCAGAGCCAGGAACTAGCACAGAGCCTGTAATCACCCACTGCACAGAGCCAGGAACTAGCACAGTGCCTGTAATCACCCACTGCCAAGAGCCAGGAACTAGCACAGTGCCTGTAATCACCCACTTCCCAGAGCCAGGAACTACCACAGTACATGTAATCACTCACTGCCCAGAGCCAGGAACTAGCACAGTGCCTGTAATCACTCACTGTCCAGATCCAGGAACTAGCACAGTGCCTGTAATCACCCACTGCCCAGAGCCAGGAACTACCACAGTACATGTAATCACTCACTGCCCAGAGCCAGGAACTAGCACAGTGCCTGTAATCACTCACTGCCCAGATCCAGGAACTAGCACAGTGCCTGTAATCACCCACTGCCCAGAGCCAGGAACTAGCACAGTGCCTGTAATCACTCACTGCCCAGAGCAAGGAACTAGCACAGTGCCTGTAATCACTCACTGCCCAGAGCCAGGAACTAGCACAGTGAGTGTTATTACTGACTGCCCAGAGCCAGGAACTAGCACAGTGCCTGTAATCACTCACTGCCCAGAGCCAGGAACTAGCACAGCGCCTGTAATCACCCACTGCCCAGAGCAAGGAACTACCACAGTGAGTGTTATTACTGACTGCCCAGACCCAGGAACTAGCACAATGCCTGTAATCACCCACTGCCCAGAGCCAGGAACTAGCACAGTACCTGTAATGACCCGCTGCCCAGAGCCAGGAACTAGCACAGTGCCTGTAATCACCCACTGCCCAGAGCCAGGAACTAGCACAGTACCTGTAATGACCCGCTGCCCAGAGCCAGGAACTAGCACAGTGCCTGTAATCACTCACTGCCCAGAGCCAGGAACTAGCACAGTGCCTGTAATCACCCACTGCCCAGAGCCAGGAACTAGCACAGTGCCTGTAATCACCCACTGCCCAGAGCCAGGAACTAGCACAGTGCCTGTAATCACCACCTGCCCAGAGCCAGAGACTAGCACAGCACCAGTAATCACTCACTGCCCAGAGCCAGGAACTAGCACAGCACCTGTAATCACCCGCTGCCTAGAGCCAGGAACTAGCACAGAGCCTGTAATCACCACCTGCCCAGAGCCAGGAACTAGCACAGTACCTGTAATCACTCACTGCCCAGAGCCAGGAACTAGCACAGTGCCTGTAATCACCAACTGCCCAGAGCCAGGAACTAGCACAGTGCCTGTAATCACCCACTGCCCAGAGCCAGTAACTAGCACAGTGCCTGTAATCACCAACTGCCCAGAGCCAGTAACTAGCACAGCACCTGTAATCACCCACTGCCCAGAGCCAGGAACTAGCACAGTGCCTGTAATCACCCACTGCCCAGAGCCAGTAACTAGCACAGTGCCTGTAATCACCCACTGCCCAGAGCCAGGAACTAGCACAGTGTCTGTAATCACCAACTGCCCAGAGCCAGGAACTAGAACAGTGCCTGTAATCACCAACTGCCCAGAGCCAGGAACTAGCACAGCACCTGTAATCACCCACTGCCCAGAGCCAGGAACTAGCACAGTGCCTGTAATCACACACTGCCCAGAGCCAGGAACTAGCACACTGCCTGTAATCACCAACTGCCCAGAGCCAGGAACTAGCACAGTGCCTGTAATCACCAACTGCCCAGAGCCAGGAACTAGCACAGTGCCTGTAATCACCAACTGCCCAGAGCCAGGAACTAGCACAGTGAGTATTATTACTGACTGCCCAGAGCCAGGAACTAGCACAGTGCCTGTAATCACTCACTGCCCAGAGCAAGGAATTAGCACAGTGCCTGTAATCACCCACTGCCCAGAGCCAGGAACAACCACAGTGAGTGTTATTACTGACTGCCCAGAGCCAGGAACTAGCACAGTGCCTGTAATCACTCACTGCCCAGAGCCAGGAACTAGCACAGCGCCTGTAATCACCCACTGCCCCGAGCAAGGAACTACCACAGTGAGTGTTATTACTGACTGCCCAGACCCAGGAACTAGCACAGTGCCTGTAATCACCAACTGCCCAGACCCAGGAACTAGCACAGTACCTGTAATGACCCGCTGCCCTGAGCCAGGAACTAGCACAGTGCCTGTAATCACTCACTGCCCAGAGCCAGGAACTAGCACAGTGCCTGTAATCACCCACTGCCCAGAGCCAGGAACTAGCACAGTGCCTGTAATCACCCACTGCCCAGAGCCAGGAACTAGCACAGTGCCTGTAATCACTCACTGCCCAGAGCCAGAAACTAGCACAGCACCTGTAATCACTCACTGCCCAGAGCCAGGAACTAGCACAGCACCTGTAATCACCCGCTGCCCAGAGCCAGGAACTAGCACAGAGCCTGTAATCACCACCTGCCCAGAGCCAGGAACTAGCACAGTGCCTGTAATCACTCACTGCCCAGAGCCAGGAACTAGCACATTGCCTGTAATCACCCACTGCCTAGAGCCAGGAACTAGCACAGTGCCTGTAATCACCAACTGCCCAGAGCCAGGAACTAGCACAGTGCCTGTAATCACCAACTGCCCAGAGCCAGGAACTAGCACAGTGCCTGTAATCACCCAGTGCCCAGAGCCAGTAACTAGCACAGTGCCTGTAATCACCCACTGCCCAGAGCCAGGAACTAGCACAGTGTCTGTAATCACCAACTGCCCAGAGCCAGGAACTAGAACAGTGCCTGTAATCACCAACTGCCCAGAGCCAGGAACTAGCACAGTGCATGTAATCACACACTGCCCAGAGCCAGGAACTAGCACACTGCCTGTAATCACCAACTGCCCAGAGCCAGGAACTAGCACAGTGCCTGTAATCACCAACTGCCCAGAGCCAGGAACTAGCACAGTGCCTGTAATCACCAACTGCCCAGAGCCAGGAACTAGCACAGTGCCTGTAATCACCAACTGCCCAGAGCCAGGAACTAGCACAGTGCCTGTAATCACCCACTGCCCAGAGCCAGGGACAAGCACAGTGCCTGTAATCACCCACTGCCCGGAGCCAGGAACTAGCACAGTGCCTGTAATCACCAACTGCCCAGAGCCAGGAACTAGCACAGTGCCTGTAATCACCAACTGCCCAGAGCCAGGAACTAGCACAGCGCCTGTAATCACCCACTGCCCAGAGCTAGGAACTAGCACAATACCTGTAATCACTCACTGCCCAGAGCCAGGAACTAGCACAGCACCTGTAATCACCCGCTGCCCAGAGCCAGGAACTAGCACAGTGCCTGTAATCACCACCTGCCCTGAGCCAGGAACTAGCACAGTACCTGTAATCACTCACTGCCCAGAGCCAGGAACTAGCACAGCACCTGTAATCATCCGCTGCCCCAGAGCCAGGAACTAGTACAGTGCCTGTAATCACCACCTGCCCAGAGCCAGGAACTAGCACAGTACCTGTAATCACTCACTGCCCAGAGCCAGGAACTAGCACAGCACCTGTAATCACCCGCTGCCCAGAGCCAGGAACTAGCACAGTGCCTGTAATCACCAACTGCCCAGATCCAGGAACTAGCACAGTACCTGTAATCACTCACTGCCCAGAGCCAGGAGCTAGCACAGTGCCTGTAATAACCAACTGCCCAGAGCCAGGAACTAGCACAGTGCCTGTAATCACCCACAGCCCAGAGCCAGGAACTAGCACAGTACCTGTAATCACCAACTGCCTAGAGCCAGGAACTAGCACAGTGCCTGTAATCACCACCTGCCCAGAGCCAGGAACTAGCACAGTACCTGTAATCACTCACTGCCCAGAGCCAGGAACTAGCACAGCACCTGTAATCACCAACTGCCCAGAGCCAGGAACTAGCACAGTGCCTGTAGTCACCAACTGCCCAGAGCCAGGAACTAGCACATTGCCTGTAATCACCCACTACCCAGAGCCAGGAACTAGCACAGCACCTGTAATCACCCACTGCCCAGAGCCAGGAACTAGCACAGTGCCTGTAATCACCCACTGTCCAGAGCCAGGAACTAGCACAGTGCCTGTAATCACCCACAGCCCAGAGCCAGGAACTAGCACAGTGCCTGTAATCACCACCTGCCCAGAGCCAGGAACTAGCACAGCGCCTGTAATCACCCACTGTCCAGAGCCAGGAACTAGCACAGTGCCTGTAATCACCAACTGCCGAGAGCCAGGAACTAGCACAGTGCCTGTAATCACCAACTGCCCAGAGCCAGGAACTAGCACAGTGCCTGTAATCACCAACTGCCCAGAGCCAGGAACTAGCACAGTGCCTGTAGTCACTCACTGCCCAGAGCCAGGAACTAGCACAGTGCCTGTAATCACCCACTGCCAGAGCCAGGAACTAGCACAGTGCCTGTAATCACCCCCTGCCGAGAGCCAGGAACTAGCACAGCGCCTGTAATCACCCACTGCCCAGAGCCAGGAACTAGCACAGCACCTGTATTCACCCGCTGCCCAGAGCCAGGAACTAGCACAGCACCTGTAATCACCTACTGCCCAGAGCCAGGAACTAGCACAGTGCCTGTAATCACCCACTGTCCAGAGCCAGGAACTAGCACAGTGCCTGTAATCACCCACTGCCCAGAGCCAGGAACTAGCACAGTGCCTGTAATCACCCACTGTCCAGAGCCAGGAACTAGCACAGTGCCTGTAATCACCCACTACCCAGAGCCAGGAACTAGCACAGCACCTGTAATCACCCGCTGCCCAGAGCCAGGAACTAGCACAGAGCCTGTAATCACCAACTGCCCATAGCCAGGAACTAGCACAGAGCCTGTAATCACCAACTGCCCATAGCCAGGAACTAGCACAGAGCCTGTAATCACCCACTGCCCAGAGCCAGGAACTAGCACAGTGCCTGTAATCACTCACTGCCCAGAGCCAGGAACTAGCACAGTGCCTGTAATCACCCACTGCCCAGAGCCAGGAACTAGCACAGTGCCAGTAATCACCGACTGCCCAGAGCCAGGAACTAGCACAGAGCCTGTAATCACCAACTGCCCATAGCCAGGAACTAGCACAGCACCTGTAATCACCCGCTGCCCATAGCCAGGAACTAGCACAGAGCCTGTAATCACCAACTGCCCATAGCCAGGAACTAGCACAGAGCCTGTAATCACCCACTGCCCAAGCCAGGAACTAGCACAGTGCCTGTAATCACTCACTGCTCAGAGCCAGGAACTAGCACAGTGCCTGTAATCACTCACTGCCCAGAACCAGGAACTAGCACAGAGCCTGTAATCACCAACTGCCCAGAGCCAGGAACTAGCACAGAGCCTGTAATCACTCACTGCCCAGATCCAGGAACTAGCACAGAGCCTGTAATCACTCACTGTCCAGAGCCAGGAACTAGCACAGTGCCTGTAATCACCCACAGCCAAAAGCCAGGAACTAGCACAGAGCCTGTAATCACTCACTGCCCAGATCCAGGAACTAGCACAAAGCCTGTAATCACTCACTGCCCAGAGCCAGGAACTAGCACAGAGCCTGTAATCACTCACTGCCCAGAGCCAGGAACTAGCACAGAGCCTGTAATCACTCACTGTCCAGATCCAGGAACTAGCACAGTACCTGTAATCACTCACTGCCCAGAGCCAGGAACTAGCACAGAGCCTGTAATCACTCACTGTCCAGAGCCAGGAACTAGCACAGCACCTGTAATCACCTACTGCCCAGAGCCAGGAACTAGCACAGTGCCTGTAATCACCAACTGCCCAAAGCCAGGAACTAGCACAGCACCTGTAATCACTCACTGCCCAGATCCAGGAACTAGCACATTGCCTGTAATCACCCACTGCCCAGAGCCAGGAACTAGCACAGCGCCTGTAATCACCCACTGCCCAGAGCCAGGAACTAGCACAGTGCCTGTAATCACTCACTGCCCAGATCCAGGAACTAGCACATTGCCTGTAATCACCCACTGCCCAGAGCCAGGAACTAGCACAGCGCCTGTAATCACCCACTGCCCAGAGCCAGGAACTAGCACAGTGCCTGTAATCACCCACTGCCCAGAGCCAGGAACTAGCACAGTGCCTGTAATCACTCACTGCCCAGATCCAGGAACTAGCACATTGCCTGTAATCACCCACTGCCCAGAGCCAGGAACTAGCACAGCGCCTGTAATCACCCACTGCCCAGAGCCAGGAACTAGCACAGCGCCTGTAATCACCCACTGCCCAGAGCCAGGAACTAGCACAGTGCCTGTAATCACCCACTGCCCAGAGCCAGGAACTAGCACAGTGCCTGTAATCACCCACTGCCCAGAGCCAGGAACTAGCACAGCGCCTGTAATCACCAACTGCCCAGAGCCAGGAACTAGCACAGTGCCTGTAATCACCCACTGCCCAGAGCCAGGAACTAGCACAGCACCTGTAATCACCCGCTGCCCAGAGCCAGGAACTAGCACAGCACCTGTAATCACCCACTGCCCAGAGCCAGGAACTAGCACAGTGCCTGTAATCACCCGTACTCTTTACCCGCTGCCCTCCTCCTTCCTCGTTGCTGTTAGCCGCACATCCGGTGGGGAGAGAAGACTGGCCACCGCTGCAGCAGCCTCTCTTCCAGCCCAGCACATGCTGGTGCTCTTCCTCCCACCAGTGCCCACTGCTCATCGCCCACCGGGTCTGACACCGGCGCAGTCAAAGGCAGTGAGTTTCCCGGTGAGAGCTGGGAAATGATACTGTAATTTGCTTTCCCACTCTCTTGTGAGGTGTTCGCAGTATTTATTCCTGTGCCGGTGTTCATTATTCAGCCGGATGAGAGTAGAAATCGCAATCTAGCATGGTCGATTTCCATCTGGATTTTGTGTGTCTGTTCAGCAACACCTAACGTCCCTGCCTATAGGAAAGGTGAAGGGTGTTATGGACTGACTATTGCCAAATGTAATCTAATAGAAAGTTGGGTAAGTAGCACTGTACATATTGGCCCTTCGGAGAGTCACTTTTGAATATTCTGTTTGGCGTGACTGGCGCACCTGTACCGGGGCCCTCTGACACGTCTACTAGAGTATACTATAGAATATTGGTTTAAGGATGAGTTCATAGTCATACCTCCCAACATTGCTGCTTGTAGATTCAGGACACTGCACACAAATTTGGCTGCATCTGTCAGATAGGGCCAATAATTGTGTAGTGTGTACGGAGCACCAGGACCCAACGGTTGCTCAAAAAGCTGTCCAATCGGTCATACAGGACCAGTACTGCGCATGTATAGTACGGGTCCTGCGCCATTGGACGCAGAATGGCTGCATATGCACATCAAGTGATTGATAGTCTGCAGTCTTTCGGGGGTGGGGAGGGGGCGACGATGGAGTTCCAAAGACAGGGTTTCCTGGCCTCTTGGAAAAACATTCCCTCCAACATTTACCAGTAAAAAACTTGTACAGGGGGCGTGGCCAAAAGTAAAGGGGCGTGGTCATTTATAAAGGGGACATGGCCATGGGTAAAGGGGTAGTGAGACGAGTTAGCGCTGCCGCTGACTTATTTATGATACTGGCGGCTGTTCCTGCTTATCAACTTTTTAACTGTCGGCCTACTCTCCCCTACATGTGTTTTTTGAAACGTTCAGCTGGAACATTGGGGTTCATTCCGAATTGATCGCTCGCTAACAGTTTTTAGCAGCCGTGCAAATGCATTGTCGCCGCCCACTGGGAGTGTATTTTCGCTTTGCAGAAGTGCGAACGCCTGTGCAGCAGAGCGCGTGCAAAATCTTTTTGTGCAAAACAAGACCAGCCCTGAACTTACTCTTCGTGTGCGATGATTCTAACGATGGAGGGACGGCTTTTGACGTCACACACCCACACAGCGAACGCCCAGCCACGCCTGCGTTTTTTCTGCCACGCCTGCGTTTTTCTAAGCACTCCCTGAAAACGGTCAGTTGACACCCAGAAACGCCCACTTCATGTCAATCTTCCTGCGTTCAGCCGTGTGACAGGAATGTTCGATAGACTTTGTGCAAACCCACGATGCTCATTGTACCTGTATGACGCACCTGCGCATTGCGGTGCATACGCAGAAATGCTGATTTTTAGCCTGATCTCTGCGCTGCGAACAACGGCAGCTAGCGATCAACTCGGAATGACCCCCATAATTTCCTATTGCGGCAAAGAGCATTCATAAGATGTTACAATTATCGGATCTAATATAACCCAGTAATAGATACATAGGCTCCTTAGCGTGTTCCTTCACTGTTTCCAGTTTCAGTCACCGTTATGTATCACTCTTGTAAGATACATACTAGGCAGCAAACGTCATCAGGCTCTTCTTGTGCACAAGGATGGGTGGTCTCAGCTTATAACGGAACGGTCAGTAACAATCCAATATACTATATAGTTTGGACTTCACATGTATAGATTGGGTGGATTCTCTTACTCAAATATGTCTGGTAGTAATCACTGGACAGTCTAAATATCCCCTTAATATTAAGGCTTCAGATATCTATACATTAAACATTCTATAGTTACTGACAGTGTCGGACTGGGGCGTGTAGTGCCCACCGGGGGAACACAGTGGTTAGGGGGCCCATGTTTAGGGGTGTGGCCAGTCTCTAGAGGGGGTGTGCCTAGCTGCCACATTGGTTTATCTATCTTTTTTCAAGTGTTGGTCTCCTAGATAAATATATACAGTAAATACTGCAGTGCATGCAAGATAATGTACTAGATTAGTAAAAGCTCAGTCTGGAACCTGATCCCTAGAGGAGGGAGTGGGCCCTCAGGCAGTAGGGCCCTCCGGTGGTTTCCCCTGCCCCCCTGTGGGCCAGTCCGATCATGGTTATTGTTCACTATTAGCGATACCCAGTCACGCAGAATTCAGCTGCCAGTAATGGGTTGATGCATAATAATAATAATAATAATAATAATAATCTATAGACTGTAAGGAACATACTAAGCAGTGTGGCTGAAAAAACTTTTTTCTATCCTATTTCTTGGAGATTTGTTAAAACTTTGTTAAAACTTCCATAAAAAAATCATCATATTTACAGTGTCTGTGAACTTTTGTATATTTTGCTGTTTGAATTTTGCTTGAAGTACAGGGGTGCAGGTGTGTACGACGCACCGGCCTGTGTCTGCCAAAGAGGCGGTGCCACGCCTACAATATGGGGTGCCCATGCCCACTGCCACTAAAAGACCTGAGTTTTACATCAGGGGTACCAGGTATAACTCCAGTCAGGCACCAACAGGGGCGGAAGTTCCGCAGCAGCTGTTCAGTACAGTGAAAAATCTCTCCGCAATAACAAGTAAATACAATAGATGAAAAAAAGAGCTAGAATCATACTTGCCGACATTCTGGCTTCCTCCTCCTCAGGTTGGCACAGGAGGGGGCGTGGCGGGAAAATAATTATGCCGTATTCAGGGAGGATCGCGGAACATGACCGTGAGATTGCGCCATCATGCCGAGATTACTGCCATAGTGGAACAGAAGGCGGGGCCACAATGACGCAATTCAGCGTGAATCGCATTATTGGCAACCCCGCTCCGGAGGATTTGTGTGCTACTCCTGGGGTGTGGGGGGGCTTGGCTGCTAGCCGGGAGACTAGCCAACTTTTCCGGATGGCCGGGAGCATCACACGATTTTCGGAAGCCTCCCGGCCATTCCTGGACAGTTGGCAAGTATGGCTAAAATATATCTATATATGCTAAACATATATAAAACAGAATGGATTGGATAAAGCCATGTATTTAATAAATAATACAGGTTAAAAAATACATACATAATCTATACATAAAAATGTCAATAAAGCCTCAGTTTCATAAATATTGTTGTTAACGAACCAAAAACGTTAGTAACTGGGCAAAGCCATGTGCACTGCAGGTGGGGCAGATGTAACATGTGCAGAGAGAGTTAGATTTGGGTGGGGTGTGTTCAAACTGCAATCTAAATTGCAGCGTAAAAATAAAGCAGCCAGTATTTACCCTGCACAGAAACAATATAACCCACCCAAATCTAACTCTCTCTGCACATGTTACATCTGCCCCACCTGCAGTGCACATGGTTTTGTCCAATTGCTAACTTTTTTGGTTTGCTAATAACTCTGAATAACCCCCATAGTTCGATAATAGCGGATAAAGTATTGGTGGTTTCTGTGCCTTAAATATATATCATCCAGGACACTTAATTGCAAAAGACACCGAGTGGCACTGCTGGGTCAGCCGCTATATGCCAGAAAAGTCTCTGCCCTATATATTATTGTAGCCATAGCATTGTCTATATTATTATACAGCTAAGCCGACTGCTAAACAGAAGCCATTGCTACAACATTACATAAACACGATTGGCAACAAAATTGGACAGACTCAATTACAATTCCCAGTCATATTGCATGTCAAGATTGTATCTGGGCCTTGGTGTCTGATTGCTGTGATGGCCCATAGACCGTGTTCCTATATTGGTCCTGACAGAGGGCCCTCATTCCGAGTTGTTCGCTCGCTAGCAGATTTTAGCAGCATTGCACACGCTAGGCCGCCGCCCTCTGGGAGTGTATCTTAGTTTAGCAGAATAGCGAACGAAAGATTAGCAGAATTGCGAATAGAAAATTCTTAGCAGTTTCTGAGTAGCTCCAGACCTACTCACAGATTGCGATCAGCTCAGGCCGTTTCGTTCCCGGTTTGACATCACAAATACGCCCTGCGCTCTGCCAGCCACTCCCCCGTTTCTCCAGACACTCCCGCGTTTTCCCTGACACGCCTGTGTTTTTCCACACACTCCCAGAAAACGGCCAGTTTCCGCCCAGAAACACCCACTTCCTGTCAATCACACTCCGATCACTTCAACAATGAAAATTCTTCGTTCGGACGTGAGTAAATCTACTAAGTTTTGTGTTAAAATACTTAGCGCATGCGCACTGCGTACCATGCGCATGCGCATTTTAGCCTTAATCGATCCGTTGCGAAAATCGGCACCGAGCGATCAACTCGAAATGACCCCCAGAGTGTTATGACTTACTATAACCTGCTTACACAGGGGGTAATTCTGAGTTGATCGCAGCAGCAAGTTTGTTAGCAATTGGGCAAAACCATGGGGGTCATTCCGAGTTGATCGCTCGCTAGCAGTTTTTAGCAGCCGTGCAAACGCTATGCTGCCACCCACTGGGAGTGTATTTTAGCTTAGCAGAAGTGCAAACGAAAGGATCGCAGAGCGGCTTCAAAATATTTTTGTGCAGTTTCTGAGTAGCTTCAGACCTACTCAGCGCTTGCGATCACTTCAGACTGTTCAGTTCCGGATTTGACGTCACAAACACGCCCTGCATTCGCCCAGCCACGCCTGCGTTTTTCCTGGCACGCCTGCGTTTTTTCGAACACTCCCTGAAAACGGTCAGTTGACACCCAGAAACGCCCTCTTCCTGTCAATCACTCTGCGGCCAGCAGTGCAACTGAAAAGCTTCGCTAGACCTTGTGTGAAACTACATTGTTCTCTGTAATAGTACGACGCGCGTGCGCATTGCGCTGTATACGCATGCGCAGAAGTGCCATTTTTTTGCCTGATCACTGCGCAGCGAATGAAAACAGCTAGCGAACAACTCGGAATGACCCCCCATGTGCACTGCAGGTGGGGCAGATGTAACACGTGCAGAGAGAGTTAGATTTGGGTGGGTTATATTGTGTCTGTGCAGGGTAAATACTGTCTGCTTTATTTTTACACTGCAATTTAGATTTCAGTTTGAACACACCCCACCCAAATCTAACTCTCTCTGCATGTGTTGCATCTGCCCCACCTGCAGTGCACATGGTTTTGCCCAACTGCTAACAAAATTGCTGCTGCGATCAACAAGAATTAGGCCCACAGTACACATATATAGTCAGGACTGGTGCAAGGCTTCTCGGCACCCTAGGCAAAACTTCAGCCTACTGCCCCCAACCACCACCATCCCAGCCCTTCAGAAGAAATTGTGAATTATAAGTTGAACAGCCACCACTTGCATTAAGTACTACAAGGATGTTTCTATAATTTTCCTTAATATTGTAATAGGTAGACTCAGTGGCGCCACCCAGATCCCGGCACCTTATGCAGCTGCCTAAATCTTCATAATTCGTATAGCCAGCCCTGTATATAGTGGGCATAAGATGACTGGGGGACACACACCATTAAAAACAGGGGTTCGTCACAAAAAGGGGAGAATTTTTGATCATTGACTGATTTTACTGGCACACTATACAACACTATACAAATACTTTTTGATCTAATTGCAATTAACCATGAAAGTAATCCAAAAATGTATTCCTCGCTATGATTTGCTGTATCTTAAACATCTAATATTCCTGAAGGAATGCCGTTCCTGCAGTTAATTTCTTACAGGAAGGTTGCACCTGTCTGATCTCCCTTCTGGTACTGATGAGAAGAGAAATAATTACAGCTCCCTGCTCATCTCATAATGACGTGTATTTATAACAGACCCACAAATCACGCCTGTCTCTCTTCATAGCCAGACTGCCAACTCTGCATACATCTTACAGCGCCCGGCTGGCATCACGCTACACTTCACTTCCCCTGCTGTTGTGGCTCTATGCTTATGAAAACAAGGCTATCTCACAGAAAGCCTGCTCCTGCTGGATGCTGCCACTGACCAGGGAGAAGGATGCTAAATTATCATAATTGGACAGTTCTTTGTCTGATCTGACAGAATAGAACAGATATTTAAGGAAAGTGGGGCAGCAGCCTGCTCGCTGGTGCCTTCAGCCAACTGAGGGAACCTTGTCACAGACACAATCACTTTCCCATTGAAATATATCAAGTTATTCCTGCGCTAGACAAGTCGCTGACAAGTACAGATATGATATTAAAGCCGCTGTTCCCACAAAATAATTATAAGTCGTTTCTTTACAGCGAGGAGCGTGCAGTGCCAAACTGCCGGTGACTGTCCTTCTGTAATGTCAGGGCGGCTGCACCATGGCCAAAGTAATTCAGTGTGTATGCTTCCATACAGTCAGCAATCTCAGCGTTTGTGTGATGTGCGCGGGTCATGGCGTGATACATGCAGGGGTCATGGTGTGATATATGCAGGGGTCATAGTGTGATATGTACGGGTCATGGTGTGATACATGTAGGGGTCATGGTGTGATATGTACAGGTCATGGTGTGATACATGCAGGTCATGGTGTGATATGTACGGGTCATGGTGTGATATATGCAGGTCATGGTGTGATATATGCAGGTCATGGTGTGATATATGCAGGGGTCATAGTGTGATATGTACGGGTCATGGTGTGATACATGTAGGGGTCATGGTGTGATATGTACAGGTCATGGTGTGATACATGCAGGTCATGGTGTGATATGTACGGGTCATGGTGTGATATATGCAGGTCATGGTGTGATATATGCAGGTCATGGTGTGATATATGCAGGGGTCATAGTGTGATATGTACAGGTCATGGTGTGATACATGCAGGTCATGGTGTGATATATGCAGGTCATGGTGTGATATATGCAGGGGTCATAGTGTGATATGTATGGGTCATGGTGTGATACATGTAGGGGTCATGGTGGGATATATGCATGTCATGGTGTGATATATGCATGTCATGGTGGGATATATGCATGTCATGGTGTGATATATGCATGTCATGGTGTGATATATGCATGTCATGGTGTGATATATGCAGGGGTCATAGTGTGATATGTACGGGTCATGGTGTGATACATGTAGGGGTCATGGTGGGATATATGCATGTCATGGTGTGATATATGCAGGGGTCATAGTGTGATATGTACGGGTCATGGTGTGATGCATGTAGGGGTCATGGTGGGATATATGCATGTCATGGTGTGATATATGCATGTCATGGTGTGATATATGCATGTCATGGTGTGATATATGCAGGGGTCATAGTGTGATATGTACGGGTCATGGTGTAATACATGTAGGGGTCATGGTGGGATATATGCATGTCATGGTGTGATATATGCAGGGGTCATAGTGTGATATGTACGGGTCATGGTGTGATACATGTAGGGGTCATGGTGGGATATATGCATGTCATGGTGTGATATATGCAGGGGTCATAGTGTGATATGTACGGGTCATGGTGTGATGCATGTAGGGGTCATGGTGGGATATATGCATGTCATGGTGTGATATATGCAATGCATGTCATGGTGTGATATATGCATGTCATGGTGTGATATATGCAGGGGTCATAGTGTGATATGTATGGGTCATGGTGTGATACATGTAGGGGTCATGGTGGGATATATGCATGTCATGGTGTGATATATGCATGTCATGGTGTGATATATGCATGTCATGGTGTGATATATACATGTCATGGTGTGATATGTATGTTATGGTGTGATATATGCATGTCATGGTGTGATATATGCATGTCATGGTGTGATATAGGCAGGTCATGGTGTGATATGTATGTTATGGTGTGATATATGCATGTCATGGTGTGATATATGCATGTCATGGTGTGATATGTATGTCATGGTGTGATATATACATGTCATGGTGTGATATATGCATGTCATGGTGTGATATAGGCAGGTCATGGTGTGATATGTATGTTATGGTGTGATATATGCATGTCATGGTGTGATATATGCATGTCATGGTGTGATATATACATGTCATGGTGTGATATAGGCAGGTCATGGTGTGATATATGCAGGGGTCATAGTGTGATATGTATGGGTCATGGTGTGATACATGTAGGGGTCATGGTGGGATATATGCATGTCATGGTGTGATATATGCATGTCATGGTGTGATATATGCATGTCATGGTGTGATATGTATGTCATGGTGTGATATATACATGTCATGGTGTGATATGTATGTTATGGTGTGATATATGCATGTCATGGTGTGATATATGCATGTCATGGTGTGATATAGGCAGGTCATGGTGTGATATGTATGTTATGGTGTGATATATGCATGTCATGGTGTGATATATGCATGTCATGGTGTGATATATACATGTCATGGTGTGATATAGGCAGGTCATGGTGTGATATATGCATGTCATGGTGTGATATAGGCAGGTCATGGTGTGATATATGCATGTCATGGTGTGATATATACATGTCATGGTGTGATATATACATGTCATGGTGTGATATGCATGTCATGGTGTGATATATGCATGTCATGGTGTGATATATACATGTCATGGTGTGATATATGCATGTCATGGTGTGATATATGCAGTGCTGTAACTAGACATTTTAGCGCTGTGTGAAAAAACAGCATTGCTCCCCCTCCTATTTAAAATAGGGCCAGTGTGCGTTGTAGGTGCGCGTCAAAAATATAGGGGTGTTGCAAACACATTTTCCCAATTTGAGGGAAGAAGATATTTTGAAGGGCCTATTGTATTCTGTAAAAACAATTTCAGCCACATCCTACAAGGACATGTTTTTCAAAATATTCTATAGAGGATACCTTTCCCCCAACCGATGTAACTTAATTGGCATGAGTACCTCATCCGTGTGTTACAAATGCACTAGCCCTACAGCAACCTTATACCATTGTCTGTGGGAATGTCCCATGATTCAGCGTTTCTGGTTGGCGGTGAGACGATTTGCAATTGACCACCTGGTGAATTTCCTAATATTGACCCCGGCCTGGGCGGTCTTCGGACTCTTACCTAACTCTCCAAAAATTTCATGCGGTTGCAAAAAATTGTTGCTGTTTGTCTCATCGGTGGCCAGGAAATGCATACTGCAGCAATGGATTTCCCCCACACCTCCATCCCTTGCCATGTTCAAAGACAAATTATTCCAACTGTTTAAACTGGAATGGACTGAAACCACACTTCATAAAGACACTCAGATCGAGAACTTCTTTTCAGTTTGGGAAAGTTATATAGACACTTTACCCAGTGAAACTAGAAGGCAAATACACAATTGTTTTCGTATGAACGTCTGGTACGAGACTAGACTGCTCATACAGGATCCTCCAATTAACTTGAGTTGAGAATCGTGGGATGGTTCGGACGCGCGTGGCCTTACACCCCACCTTCCACCCCTGCCCCCCCTCCCCTATTTCTCCCCATTCTTTTTCTTTTCCTTTCTATGTTATTTCTGATTTTGCTTAATCAGTTGTTAAACCATTATTAATCTTTATATAAAGAAAAGTTATGACAAAAAGCATTAAAGTGAAGGTAATGGTAAATTTATTGAATACCAATGTCAGTAACGTTATCCTACATTGTGAAATTCACTATACATATCCACATTGTCATATTAGGAGACAGAAAATGTCAGAAAAGTTTTGTAATGCACAATCTGACTTCAATTGTTAATTTGTCTGTCAATTCTGCAATAAAAACATTTTTGAAAAAAAAAAAAAATATAGGGGTGTTGCTTAATGGGGAAGGGACGTGGCCACAAAATAATACCATTTTATATTACGCTGCACAGTAGCCTCCATTATTCAAATTACGCAGCACAGTAGTGCCACTTACACACATTACACCAGGTAGCACCCCTTTTACACATTACGCCAGGTAGAGCCCCATTTTACACAGTATGGTAGGTAGAGTCCCATTTTACATAGTACGGCAGGTAGAGTCCCCTTTTACAAATTACTACAGGTAGAGCCCCTTTTACACATTATTCCAGGTAGAGCCCCTTTTAAACATTATGCCAGGTAGAGTCCCCTTTTACACAGTATGGCAGGTAGAGTCCCCTTTTATACAGTACGGCAGTTAGAGTCCCCTTTTACACAATACGGCAGGTAGAGAGAGTCCCCTTTTACACATTACTTCAGGTAGAGCGCCTTTTACACATTACGCCAGGTAGAGCCCCATTTTACACAGTACTGCAGGTAGAGTCCCCTTTTACACAGTACATCAGGTAGAGTCCCCTTTTACACATTACTCCAGGTAGAGCCCCTTTTACACATTATGCCAGGTAGAGCCCCTTTTACACATTACGCCAGGTAGAGCCCCATTTTACATAGTATGGCAGTAGAGTCCCCTTTTACACATTACTTCATGTAGAGCTTCTTTTACACATTACTCCAGATAGAGCCCCATTTACACATTACGCCAGGTAAAGCCCCATTTTACACAGTACTGCAGGTAGAGTCCCCTTTTGCACATTATGGCAGGTAGAGCCCCTATCACACACTACAGGCGTGATGAGTGGGTGGAGCATACGGGATGACTGAGACTGCTGCCCAGTGCTGCTGGCTATTGTATATGAGTAGCGATGCATCCGGCAGAGAGGGAGTCAGGCGCAATGCTATGGTTATAAAATGTACGGGCAACGTTGCAGCTGGCAGCAGCCAATCAGGTTGGAAGTGGATGGTGCGCCCACAGCACAAGTGCACTGTGTGCTAAGCACCATCTGCCCACACCTAGTTACAGCCCTGCATCTCAATAAACATAATATATACATTTATAGAGGACGCACTGGCTGACACATGAAGACATGTCTGGGAGAGGAATGGGGGTGTGGTGATGGGCAGTGGGGGTGGGGTTACAGAGGTCTCACTCTGTTCAATCACTGGGGTGAGATCTCGGAGATGTCACAATGCTGCAGCCTTTTTGCTGACCACTGCATACTGTCATTTCCTGCCTGGCATCCTCAATGGCATCGCTCCCTTGAGTGATCGCTAGCTGGGAATAGTCGCAGCCTGGCACGACAAGCAGCACGCTGTGATGCAACATGGCGCATCCAGTAGGATGAACATGGCTACATCTGTATGAATGGGTCATGATGTGAAATATGTAGGTCACCAGTCCCAGAAGTCATCTATGCCACTTACAGATGTACCCCTCCCCCTTACGTCTGATGGTGGTCCTGGGCACCACAGCCTGGTGAAGGGGGTGAGAATGAGCTGTAGCCATAGTGACCCAGGCGAAGTAGGTGTTATTATTTATCAATAGGCCCCTTTCTCCGGCGACAATGCTGATCCACCATAACCGGTTACTGCCATTTCTTGGGGCAGTACGGATGGTGTAATGGTTAGCATTACTGCCTCACAGCACTGAGGTCATGGGTTCAATTCCCACCATGGCCCTATCCGTGTGGAGTTTGTATATTCTCCTCATACTTGCGTGGGTTTCCTCCCACAATCCAAAAATATACTGGTAGGTCAATTGGATCCCAACACAAATTAACCCTAGTATGAATGTGTGCACATGTACATGTGGTAGGGAATATAGATTGTAAGCTCCACTGGGGCAGGGACCGATGTGAATGGCCAAATATTCTCTGTAAAGCGCTGCGGAATATGTGTGCGCTATATAAATAACTGGTAATAAATAAATAATAATCATTTATTCTGGTGACCAGTGCAAACATCTTCTTTCCTCACTTGCCTCACAACCCAGGGCTCAAGAAGCAGGACACGACCAGAGACATTTGCACTGCACCTTCTGCGCTTCGCAATGTGTTTTGTTTTTTTTGCACCTCAGCTAAAGGATAGACATTCCTCCAGTGTTTCCACAGTATACGTCCTCTGCTGCTTATCCGTACAGCCAAGTGACAAATGACAGCATTAGGTCTGTCCGCCCCCCTCCCCCCCCCCCACACTTCTGCCACCCTACATTACACTAAAAAGTGGAAAACATAACAACGTGAAATGAAAGCCATATCCAGGAGATTGGGGCCTTCCGCACTTGAAAACCATTTCATTTATTTTCCAGAGAGCGTCATAAAACCCTACACACGGTCTCCTCAGAAAACTCTTGCAGCTGACATTTGGAAAGTTATTAAACAGATCTCGGCTAATCTGGAGGAAATCCTTGGTTATTAGTTTGCATTAGTCAAGTTAATTGTCTCAAACCTCCTGCTCCTCCGTTAATTTACTGCAAGGTATTTGGAGTGTCTCCTATGAGCCATGGGTGAGTGGAGCCAATCGTCTGCAGGCCATTAGGACAGGGGGAACGAGGGCGACACTCAGGGCTCAAGCTGCGTGCAAAATGTCAGGCATAACGTGCCCTGTTTACAAGCAACACTAAAAGACATGGCACAAGACTGGAGCTTTCAGGGAAATGCAGATCACTGGGCAGGAAGCAGGCGACACGGCGAACACGCTCTAATAAAGGGTCAATAGAAGAATCACATTTATTTTATTTATTAACAGTTTCTTATATAGTGCAGCAAATGTGCTTTACAACTGGACACAATGATAAGACAAAACTGGGTAATAACAAACAGTCATAGAGGTAGGAGGGCCCTGCTCGCAAGCTTACAATCTATGTCTCTGCGAATGCGCTGCGTGTTATGTTGGTGCTATATAAATAAAGAATCATAAGAATAAATGATAGGAATTTTTGTGGGAACTGGTACAATGTGGTATTGCTCACATCGATATTAGAAATACTTTTTCTTTCCATCACCGTGGTGCGTATTTTATATACCTGTTCAGTGGCGGAACAAGCAAGCGGTGGGCCCAGGTGCAACAAAATGCTTTGCCCCCCCCCCCCATCCCATCCAAGTCCACCCCACGGGCAGTGCGCGCCGTAGGCGTGCGCAAAAATACATAGTGGCGTGGCTTCGTGGGGAAGGGGTGTGTCCACAAAATAATACCAATTCATAAAACGGTGCACAGTAGTCTCCATTCTTCAAATTACGCCGCACAGTAGCACCACTACACCAGGTAGAGACCCTTTTACTCCTTACAGCGAACAGATTCCCCTTTTTACACATAACGGCAGACAGCGTGCACTTTTTACACATAACGGCAGACAGCGTGCCCTCGTTACACATAGCGGCAGACAGCATACACTTTTTACACAATGGCAGACAGCGTGCCCTCGTTACACATAGCGTCAGACAGCGTGCACTTTTTACACATTACGGCAGACAGCGTCCCCATTTTACACATTACGGCAGACAGCGTCCCCATTTTACACATCACGGCAGACACCATACACTTTTACACATAACGGCAGATAGCGTGCCCTTTTTACACATTACGGCAGGCAGATTCTACCTTTTTACACATAGCGGCAGGCAGATTCCCCATTTTTATACATAGCGGCAGGCAGATTCTACCTTTTTACACATAGCGGCAGGCAGATTCCCCATTTTTATACATAGCGGCAGGCAGATTCCCCATTTTTACACATTGCGGCAGGCAGATTCACCATTTTTATACATAGCGGCAGGCAGATTCACCATTTTTACACATTGCGGCAGGCAGATTCCCCATTTTTATACATAGCGGCAGGCAGATTCCCCATTTTTACACATTGCGGCAGGCAGATTCCCCATTTTTACATTGCGGCAGGCAGATTCCCCATTTTTACACATTGCGGCAGGCAGATTCCCCATTTTTACATTGCGGCAGGCAGATTCCCCATTTTTACACATTGCGGCAGGCAGATTCCCCATTTTTACATTGCGGCAGGCAGATTCCCCATTTTTACATTGCGGCAGGCAGATTCCCCATTTTTATACATAGCGGCAGGCAGTCCCCCCTTTTTACACATTGCGGCAGGCAGATTCCCCATTTTTACATTGCGGCAGGCAGATTCCCCATTTTTATACATAGCGGCAGGCAGTCCCCCCTTTTTACACATTGCGGCAGGCAGTCCCAACAAATAAAAAAAGAAAGAGACAGAAAGAAAGAAAGAAAGAAAGAAAGAGAAAGAAAGAAAGAAAGAAAGAAAGAAAGAAAGAAAGAAAGAAAGAAAGAAAGAAAGAAAGAAAGAAAGAAAGAAAGAAAGAAAGAAAGAAAGAAAGAAGAATTATACTTACCCTCTCTGTTGGCTCAGGCTCCTCGGTGCAGCTTCCCGGGCAGTAGAGAAGAAGGAGGAGGGAGGTGAAGGAGGGAGCCGCAGCAGCGCTGTGTTACTGGTGGAGGCGCTGCTGCTGCTGCCCCTCTGCTTCCCTATAGGCTGTTCTCAGAGACAGCCTATAGTGAAGCAGAGGAGCAGCAGCAGCAGCGCCTCCACCAGTAACAAAGCGCTGCTGCGGCTCTCTCCTTCACTGAGAGACTGTGACCTGTTTGTATATGAGGGAGGGAGGGACGGACCCTCCTCCCTCCTTCGTGTGCGGGTGGCCAGAATCGTTCCTTATGACGGACGGGTCACGGGAGCGCTGGTGTGCGGCTGCGGCATGACATACAATGAGTCATTGTGACTCATTCATGTAATGCATACCCTCCAACTGTACCTTTTTAATAGGTACAGTACCTTTTTTTCATGGTCTGTACCGATTTTTGCCTCTCCAAACTTCCATTGAAAGTATAGGAAAAGGGGCGTGGCCACGCCCCCTTTACACACGGCCACACCCCTTTTTCGGATTTGTACCGATTTTTCTGTGTAAAATGTTGGAGGGTATGGTAATGCCGGCCGGCGGCTGTGGGCCCTTGAGTGCGGCGGGGCCCCAGTGCAATGCACTGCCTGCCCCGCCAGTAGTTCCGCCCCTGTACCTGTTAAATGTTTATAACTCATTTGCTGTTCTGAGCTAGAGACCAGAAAAGCTTCTGGAGGAATACTTTGCTGGTATATAACACCCGAATGGGGTAACGGACACTTACTAAGAATAAAGAATGAGAATAACATTGGGGGTCATTCCGAGTTGTACTTTTAGCAGCCGTGCAAACGCATGGTCGCCGCCCACGGGGGAGTGTATTTTCGCTTTGCAAGTGAGCGAACGCCTGTGCAGGGACGAAAATGTTTTTTGCAGTTTCTGAGTAGCTCTGGACTTACTCAGCCCTTGCAATCACTTCAGTCTTTTTGGTGCCGGAATTGACGTCAGACACCCGCCCTGCAAACGCCTGGACACGCCTGCGTTTTCCCAAACACTCCCTGAAAACGGTCAGGTGACACCCACAAACGCCCTCTTTCTGTCAATCTCCTTGCGATCGGCTGTGCGAAAGGATTCTTTGTTAAATCCATCGCTCATCAACGATTCGCTTTGTACCCGTATGACGCGCCTGCGCATTGCGGTACATACGCATGCTCAGTAGTAACCTGGTCGCTGCGCTGCGAAAAACGGCAGCGAGCGATCAACTCGGAATGACCCCCTATGTGTGGTGTATATGGTGTCAGTGTGTATAAGGCGTCTATTCAATTATTGCGCTTGACATTAACTATACACTTTAAGCTAGCTTATCAACTAAAAATAACGACACGGACACAACTGCGTTGGATTAAATGGTCATTGAATTTATTAATTGGAATGACCCCACTCGTAGTGGGTGGCCAGGAAAACGCTACCACTAACCAGCTCTAGTCACGATCTTACAAAATGGCGGCGACTAAACGCCCCAACTGTCATGGGTGCGACTGAAACGCCCCATCTATATATATCAGCATAACCTGTGCTGCGAAGGTCTCACCACCCCTTCCTATAGCAGAGTGAGGACGCTCCCCAAGGAAGCGCCCCTCGCCCCCCCACAAGGGCAGGACACACTCGCCGTCCTTCAAAAGGGGTAAGTGCCCCACATCACCACTTATGCTACAAGTGACCGCTGGCCAGTAGCGCCTTCCCGCCCACTAAATCTGAAAGAAAGATAATAGTAAGCCAAATTGAAAAGGGCCAAATTAGTGAGCCAATAGGGCGGGTGGGTGGGCTTCCAGACGACAAGAGGAAGCACTCTGGAAGTTTCTACCTTACATGTACTAAACACCTCCCCTACACTCACCGATAGGCTGGCCCTATCCAATTATCACTCACTCAAAACTCTGATCTGCCTAGCAACAATTGACCTTCTTTAACCAATCACAAAATTACCAGCCTCTTATATAGATATCGTGCCCAGTCAGGCACTCTCCTTATCTAGATGAAGTTATTATGGATATCTGATTACAGGACATGGATACAGCTATATTATGCTCTATTTCCAGCTACATAAGAATCACATCTTCACTAATTATATAAAGACATTTAATTAGTATACTGAATGATATCACCCTATCTACAATTACATGTAAATGAATGACTATCACTGGCTGCCATTTTCGTTGGGAGGACCAGAGCCATAGCGCCATCGCAGCGGAGGGTATGGTATAACCGTCTCACAGCATTGGCATAACTTGTGGCTTGCTGACCCCTGGCAAACTCTCAAGGTGGGCCTCCTATTTGATTTCTATAAACCCTGAGGTCTACATGTGCAGCTGCAGCTGTGTAGGTACAAACTGAGCCGAACAGGGAACTGTCAGACAGAATGCTGGTCAGAGGCACTCCCAAGGGACAGACACACCAACGGGCCACCGTGTGGGTACCTCTGGTGGCACCAACTTCCACAGGTGAACCTCAGGGACAGAGGAGCCTTCTCAGGTAAGCATCAAACAGTGCGTGGAGGGGGAAAGGGGGTGTCAGAAGATGATCCGAGAGTCCAGAAAGCCAGGCACATGCTTTGGGCCTATCCAGACTTTGGAGCTTGGTGGTCCCCCTTCACCTTATGGACTCTTGGACATTTGCCAGTCTGGCCATCTTGTAGTTACACAACTGTCAGGTAACTAAACACAGTTATAGGGGGTCATTCTGAGTTGATCGCAGCAGGAACTTTGTTAGCAGTTGGGCAAAACCATGTGCACTGCAGGGGGGGCAGATATAACATGTGCAGAGAGAGTTAGATTTGGGTGGGTTATTTTGTTTCTGTGCAGGGTAAATACTGGCTGCTTTATTTGTACACTGCAATTTAGATTTCAGATTGAACACACCCTACCCAAATCTAACTCTCTCTGCACATGTTACATCTGCCCCACCTGCAGTGCACATTGGCCCTCATTCTGAGTTGTTCGCTCGCTAGCTGCTTTTAGCAGCATTGCACACGCTAGGCCGCCGCCCTCTGGGAGTGTATCTTAGCTTAGCAGAATAGCGAACGAAAGATTAGCAGAATTGCTACTAAATATTTTCTTTGCAGTTTCTGA